>NC_079460.1:38100752-38402803 GCF_026250575.1 Diorhabda carinulata | reverse complement strand
GAAAGTTTAGATACAGCTATAAAATCAGATACTACTCGTTTGCTAGTGCCTTTTTCTTTTTTCTGAATATAAAAAACAGTAGTTTGTAATGAATATGCCCAGAGAATGTAATTATTTTCCCTTTTTCCGTACAAAGAAAAAGAGGACTACAATGTAGTAAAAACTATTGGAATTCTACTCTAAATCACTTTAAGAATCAGAAGTTTGTTTTTATTTATTACCATTAGCGTCTTGATTTCTTAATTACAGTGGAAATTCGATTAACCGGACTAATTGTAGGGATTCGGATAATCGAAAGTCCGGATAATCGAATGTATAACGAAAAGCGGTTTTTGTATATTAAAATAAATTTAATTAGTAATATTTACTAATAAATGATGATATCATTAATAAAAAATAATAATAATTTAATAATAGTATAGTTTGGTTCAAAATATTTGGTAATTGGCATTTGAAGTAAGCTACTTTTTCTCTTTATTGCTGCTGTATCACGAATTCGTTTCTGCCAAGGTAAACTCTGTTTGTTTTTCAAAACATTTGAGAATTGCTTCATCATGAGATGATCACACATCATTTTCCACGTCTATATTTTCTTCTATTTCATCTTCTTGCATTTCCTGCTGTTCATTTATCTGCAATATGTTTGAACTGTAATGCTTTTTCACAGAGTAAAGGGCCAGAAATCGGTTGCCCAGTTGATAGACAAAGCGTCTTCTAAAAGTTCGTTTTTCGGATTTTTCATCATTTTCCGATGTTTACTTCACTATCTAATTCTCTAATTTGCAGGTGTACAACAAAATTGAATCGGTATTCTTCCTAATCATCACTTATCGTGGATGTACCTACACCATACTCATCAGCTAACTTACGACCGGTTTCTCATTTTTTTAATGAATCAATAATATTTATTTTGTCTTTAAGCGATAACACGCTTTGACATTTTCAAATATTTAGACACGACACGCACATCAGCGTGGGGCGTATTCATTATGCTACTAACTAAAGTTCCCGAAATGGGTCCCTATGCCGGCCCTGTCCAACTACAATGGAATTTTAAAATTCGGTGAAGGCGCATATTTTTATTAATGGTGGAATTCTTTTGATTCCAAGTTTTTATAGAAAGCGGTTTCTTTTGAATAATTCCTAGGAAGGTTTATATATTTATTTGTTTTGTTTCTTTATGCTCTAGAAGTTTGGAGAATTCTATTTGTGGTACATAAAAAGTTTTTGTAGCGCGGTTTAGTTCAGTCTATAATAAATAGTCCTAGTGAACAGGTAATAAGCGAAGTAATCGAATAATTTAAATAAATTATTCAAGTTATATTTAAGTGATAGTTATAAGTGAATCATTATAAATAAATTAAGAACGTAAGGGACAGTGTTTATTAATTCACCTTACGAATAGAAATCATAAAAATAATTACAAAAATTACAATAATAAAATGAATATTTAAAATCGTTTTCAACATATGAATTACTCAAAAAAGGTCATAGAAATCAGGTGTAGGTAAAAGAGAGGAGGTAAACCGCTAGTTGTTCATTAGTTTTATGGAGAATGATGTATCGTTACTGTTGTACATTTTATACTGTGGATATTTTTATTAATGATATTGTTTTTACTTTGTACGCAAATATTTCATACATCTATAACATAAATAAAAATACTTGTATTGATATACGAGTATACTGTATTTTTATAAATTGAAACGAATTTGTATTGAATATATCACTAGATGTATTTTACATTTTTCATACAGTACATGAACAAAACAAAATAGTTACAAGCGTTTTACTAATGTATTAAAGCATTATTATATCAAATCATGGAATTCTACAGAATTTATTATTTACTGTAGATTCACAATTCCACATGGAAAACAGACAGTGAAGTTAACGATGCATTTATTTGTAAAATTTCCGATAAATAATGATTTGGTTCATCATTAACCACTTACGAATTTAATAAGAAGTACCAGATGAATAACAACTATTTCAACTGAACAACAACATGGATTGGTTCAATTTTTAGACAGAGTTTGTACATGCACATGCATTGTAGATAAAAAAAAAGATTTAAAAAAAGTCCTTTAATATATTCACCAAAGTACAAAATGTAATAATTGTTGAGTTTGTTGTGAGGAAGAGTAAAACATTATTATGACTTTACACATTACTTAGTTTTGTAGGCTTAAAAAAGATGATTTTTGGCAAGAAATTCATGAAATAACCTCTAGAATAATAAACCAAGCACATTATTACCAGTACTCAATGGTGCACGTCGAATTTTGATGGTAGATATAGAACTAATATACGAATATATTTAAAAGAACGATGATTTGCAGCTTTCTTCACAAGATCCGATGATTTTTTCATGATTAACATCCAAATATGGAAATACTACCATCTTTTGAATTTGACAAGCTTCTGGAGAAGTAGTAGTATAAAAACTTGGTTAATTGCCGTGGCTATTATTTAGCTAGTGACAAAATATTTACGGTCCTCCATGAATACTTTCCAAAAGTTTTCTGCTAGCAGATATACCTTTTGGCAATAAAAAATGTTCTCTCGTAAACTTTTTCACGAGTTCCATTATATAAGTTAAAAATTGATTACCCCAGAAATGTATTTCCGAAACATTTTTATTTAAAACTAGTTTCAAAAGCTCTATATCTAAAAATCTATATAGTTTATCTACTTCTAAATAAAATGGAAAGTAACCATTTAATGGCTAAACTAATATACTTTCATTTGGTTATGTGTTTTGCTATTTCAAGTGGAACTTTAAGATTTCAATCTACGCCAAAAATCACGCGTGTTATAGAGAATTTTCACAATTATTTGTCGGAAGTAATTATAAAATTCTTCACTTCACTATAATAGGGGTCAACGCAATCAATGAGGATATAGTACGGATGATGCTGAAGTAAAAGTGGTTTTTGGAAGGATCAATGTCAAATCAAACAATTTTCCGCAGGATACCCTGGTGGCCTGATAACTATATTAGAGAAACTTTATTTCTGTTAGCAATACTTTTTTAGTTTGCAATCTCACGCTAGCTTGAATGTGCACTCAATAGCTTTTAGAACCTTCAAGGTCTTTTGGATATCGGAGAAAATGTGAATGTGCTCATTAAAGAGGTAATCCTGAGCACATTTGTTTGTTACTAGAAACTCTAGCTGAAATATGGTGAGTGATTTTTCCATTGGTATGGAGAGCTTGTATTTTGATCCACAAACGCCCAATGCAGCTCCTTGCGCTAGCCTCGAACCAGCTGTATACCAGATAAATTTCGATGTTATGGAAAATTTTCATTGATCCATCATATTTTTAACAACAATTTCATTTCAATACTGGCTAAAATGGTAGTTGGAATTCCTAATATTATATATGTTCAAATAGTTTCCGTATTCAGTATGACTAGCCCCCACAGTTCCAAATAATCCAACTTATTATCAAATTATAAATTAAAATGTAAGAACACCTCACCAACTCATTGGGATACAGAGGAAGAACAGAAAATACATATTCACGAGGTAATGCTCTCAAAAAATGTGATTATAATTTTTTATAGTTGATTTAGGAGTTTCGGCTTTAGCACACATTCGTTTACGTTTCTCAGCATGAGAAAAGTCGTTGACTTTTTCAATTAAACTTTTCGCAAGATATCTGGAGTTTTCAACTTCTCCATCTCTCACAGAATTCTTTCTCGTCTTCTTTTTATATGGCAGAAACTAATTTGTTGAAACGCCAATCATGATTCGTCAGGAATATTCACTAAACATTCTGGATTTTAACGACTCAAATTTTCCAGTAATATCACGCAATACCTCTTGTCGGAACGATCTTGATGTACCTTGAAAAAATATACTTCAAGAAAAAGGAAAATTGATGAAAATATTTTTTTATTGAATTAATTAATTGAATGAGTCGGAAAGTCGAAGTTTGAGTCAGTTTGTTTTCAGTATATTTCCCAATCTATAAACAATTGTCTAGAAATTATAGGCAATAATTTAATAGGAATAGTATTTATTTCCAGCATAGTTTTTCTTGGTAGATGTAGGTTTAACAGTCACACAAAACATATACTAACAAGAACACCACAATTGGAGAACAGTATTCTAGACTTACAGGAGTACACTCCCTTCTTTGTCATACACGGTCAATATTATTGTACAACTCACAGTTCAATAAATTTGCGCAACCCACAGTTGAGTAGTCGTGCATCTTGGTTTGAGTGACAAGGTTTAGTTATCATGTATGATTTGGATACTGCAGCGTGTGTGGTAGTTGCATTGCTAACAAAACCGAAGTAGAGGAAGAAGCGGATATGGATGAAGGAATGGTTAAAAATTTGAAATGTGGTTTTTTAGTGTTGTGTTGCTTGCAGTAGTTAATGCAAATTACGAGGTCACTATGGTTGATGTAGGAATAAACGGACGGGTATCTGACGAAGGGGTCTTGAGATATACTGATTTCGGAAAGACTTTGTCTAATAAAAGGCTGAACTTACCACAACCTGCCATTTTGCCAAACAGTGACAAAAAATTACCATTTGTTTTCGTTGGAGACGAAGCTTTTGCACTAACCGGAAATTTCATGAAACCATTCAGCCAAACCGGCTTGACTTCAGATGAGGCAGTATTCAACTACCGACTAGCCCGTGCCAGGCGTATAGTTGAAAACGCGTTCGGGATTTTGGTCAGTCGATTTAGAGTTTTTCCAAGACCAATAACGGTAAATATTGAAAAGGTAAGCCCAATTGTATTAGCGTGCTGCTATTTACATAACTACCTAAGACTAAAAATTGGGCTAAATTGTCGACGGGTCCTGGAGAGACGTCGTTCAACCAGTTCCACTACAACTTATCCGTGGCCAGAATACATCGTACTATGCTAAATCTGTACGAGATGCCTATTGTGACTACTTCAATAATGAAGGTGAGGTTACTTGGCAATATAACTTTATATGAAACACATATTTACGTGGTGGTCTCATATCTAATAGGCTTCAAATGAAAGGCATTATAGCGAATAATTGTAAGCTATGGACAAAGTGTAGTCATTAATAAAGAGATTGTAATTAATTGTATACTTGCATAATACAGTTTGGAAATAAAAATATATTACTTACAAGAGATGTCTTTACTTCATTTTCTTCGCTCTCTTCCTCTATTGAATGGTACTAACAGACTCTGTAGGCTCTTCTAAATCATTCAAGAATTTCATTTCTTCAAAATACCACAACGTGGGCTCAACAATTTCATCAGTACCAGCACCACTTCTTTAAGAGTTTCTTATTCGCCTCAACTCTTTCCGAAAATTAGTTCGAAGAGAATTAATTTTCTTTACTAATGCTTTCCTGTCAGCATCAGGATATCTTTCATTGTACTTTTGCAGTAGTTGGCCGTACTGCTCGTTCTTCTTTGTTCTGTTGCTGTAGTCCTTGGACTTATTGTCCCACAAAGCCGGTAACCAACGGTACACTTCTATTACCTCTACTCAAAACTTCCTTCCTTCTTCTTGAAACATGTTCAATAATATTGTGTAATATAAAATATTGCACAATAATATTAACCGTGTATGGGGCCCTTAAGATACCTAAGTCCTGACTATATTGACTTTTTCTTTTGAGATTTCACAGGAGAATACGTATATTCTGTAGAAATGAAGGATATCATTTGTCGTCAGAGACAGAAATGGAATAGGTAAAAGATTCGAAGCAAGCATAGTTAATCTTCTTCGCAAAAACAGTGCCAAGTACTTAAGCAGATTAAAGATATCCTCAGAATTAAAAAAAAAACACAAACAATAAATAATTTTTGAGCAAAAACATTATATGAAAATAATTAATTTCCCGATTTTTGATACCTAGTATGATAAACAATGGCTCTTCATAGAAATGCTATAAGAAAAAAGTGGTTCAATCTATGATATGTCTATATAAATTAGTACTTAATAATGTGAATAAATCGGTGTGTTAGTTGTGGTCGAATGTAATGAAGTAAGAACATTTTACTACGGGTTTATGTAGTTTCCGCATTCAATTTTAATTTATGTTACATGTATACGAGAGTCGCTACTTATGTTATGAGATATGGCAACATTGATATGAATATATTCAATCTGACAATGTCACATCATAAAGTTTAACATTTTTCGGTGCTTCACAAGATGTTTCAAGATACTGACATGTAATGAATAATTGATCTACGTATATAACCGAGAACGAAATAGCCATCGACTGTATGGGTCTTTCAAGACGCCCATCCAAAGTTGTTTGCGCATGAAGCACTTTGAAGCAAATGGTTGCATATTTTTTGAAAAATCTGGACATGTCACCATCGTTGCATTAGGGCAACGTAGAATGCCACCCTTTGTTTGAGAGAAGTATCCGACAAAATCAGCGAGATCTCACTCATCATGTAAAAAAACGTTTTTGAACACTCAAAACATCGATTTGATGGGTCATCCACCGTACAGTCCTTGTTTGGCACCTAATGGTTTTTCTTGTATCCGCAGATAAAAAATAGTTTGCTAGGTCATCGTTTTTCTACACCCAAAAAACCATTTGATGCGATGAAATCACATTTTTTTGAGGTACCTTAATCGGTATGCTCGACAATTAGTTTGAACGCATGCAAAAGTGTATTGATGTTAATGGAGAATATTTTGAAAAACAATAAACTCATATACAATTATTAATTACTTAAGTAGCAGCACTTGTAATATAAATTTAGACATAACTAATGAATATACTCAATTTTCATAGAGTTTCGATTTTAAATGTGTTCATTTAAATTGCATAATCATGTACCAAATGACGTTATTCGTTTTCGGAAACAACTTAACTATGTCCGTTAATCTAAGATATTAGGTTGCAGATCCAATGTTACATCCTGATACATGTAACGACGAAACAATAGGTTAGCGGTAATACAGGAACAAAGCAAGCTCTTCCCCATTCGGTGTTCTGGAAAAGACAAAACCGTAAGCGCCGTAGCACAAAACGTTCTCATTGCCATTGTGACTTCATTTTAGCTGCGTCATTAGATATATCAGACTGTGCTCTATTTTCGTTCGTTTTGGAACTTTCATTGCATCTACCAAATTAATTTTTGTTCTCGACGAACGGTATGACGAAATTGCCACAGTAGATTTTATTTTATTACATTCTGTCGGTTGTACTTTCTGGATGAGGTTATATTGCGAATGCCGAACGCTGCATACTCTAATAGCCGTATATTGACTTCAGTTGAACTACATTCGTTTCTAGAGTATTGAATTAGGGCACTTTTTCAAGTTGTCAAATATAATATTTTCATTGCTTCGACATTGTAATGTGTAATATGGCACTATGATCATGCAGTTGCGTGTGAAGTTTGAACATGAAATGGTAAATCACGGAAGAAAAATATATAAAATAATGTAGGACTGGAAAAAATAAACATTTATTACTAAAATTTGGTTATCTAGCATTATATCCATGGAAAATTAAATGCTCAATGCTCAGAATTAGAAGTGATCCTTTAAATTAGTATTTGATTGGGTTGAAAAAAATTTATACCTACAATTATTTTGAGCAAATTGAAAAGCTTGATATAAATGGTTGTAGAAAATGGTACAAACACTACTAATTTTCGTTAAGTTTAGCATAAATTACTATAGGTAATTGATACTGCGGTACGGTATACAATATTGTATCTATTTCCTCTACAGTTCTCAGATGTATTCCATTGTTTTTATGCATAAACGATGTATCATTCACCCATATTATCTGTGAAATTCAATGAACTATTTTGAGCGTTAAAAATAGCAATTAAAAATCTCCCATTTGCTATTCAATTCCGCGAGTTTATTGATTGAAACTAAGTTGTCGGTTGAATAATGGTCAAATCGAATGTGTATAGCTTTGGGGACATTGAAATTTCCTGTTAAACCACAATTTTGATACAATCTGTTATCTGTTTTCTAAGAATAAAAAGTTTGAAAGGTTTTCTGTTTTAAATTAATGCTTTGTTTCCATCAAATCAATTACACTACTCAGTTTGATTTCATTTTGTTTGAACACGATGAACAATACATTGCCTTTAGCTGTATACCGTAAATGAGAATCGGTGATATAGAAGAGGGAGGCTGGCACAAAATTACGGGCAAATATATAGTGTGCCACGGCCGTAACTTTTTCTACACAATCGAAACATTTTACAAAGTAATATTGGATGCGGTGATAAATATTTAATACTGCCCTATTCATAATAATACGTTTTTAGATAATCCTGATACATATTAATTGTGGATATAGATCATCCACATAATGTTATGAATAATAATTAGTTGCTTAAGTACCAACTTTTGATTTGAGATTTTTTAACAAATCATTAATTAAATATATTATGTCAACGCTTACAAAAATGATAGGTTTCATACCAAGCTCTTGAAACAAAATGTAAACGTTAACCTCTTGAATATAAGTGGTAGTATGTAATGGAGGTCTTTTCGAACATATATATAATTCTGAATACACCACTACACCAGCACTCATAATTACACTGTCTGACGCGTGTTTCGATAAGGTAAACTTACCTTTAGTCTCTGAAGATGATAACTTGGTTATCGAAACGCGTTATAATTGTGAGTGTTGGTGTAGTGGTGGTGTAAACAGTGTATTCGGTATGAATATAACCAACGGTTCCAGAAATTTCAACTTAGTTATAAAATTTTTGTAATAAAATAGTTGAACCCGAAATATTCTGAGAATTATTTCATAAATTTAGAGAAGGCAATGTTGCGTACAGAAATAAATTACCGTTGAAATTATGCAGGAGGTGGGATCTGTGGGATTTGTGGGTAGGAATTTTGTATGTAAACTCGTACTCCTTCTAATACAATTTGATGTGTTCTTTTACATTTTAAATTAGTTTTGGTTTCTAAGTTTTCGTTGGAGCATCATGTATATTATTTATCTGCTATTATATCATTGCCAAATTAGATATTCGTTGGAGGACGTGTTGCAATGAGTGGAGTATATTGTGCCTAATTGAGTTACCCTTCAAATGATTTTTGTTAGAATTGAAAACTTAAAATAATAATCAAACGAAAAATGTTTTTGAATGTCTTGAAAATATATTGAAAAATGAAACTATAGATTTCAAATTATTATAACCTCACAAAATCGTGTACACGGCAGATATTGCGTTTGAACGTTTTGCTGCCTTTCCCTTTAACTTTTTTTATTTTGGTTCTATAGTATAATCTCTAATATATTAGATATAAAAATGATAGAATCAACATTCCGTCCAAGATACAGAATTTTAAAAACATAAAAAGCGATCAGTTGTTATCTTAATCTATTAAGGTAGATCGACAAGAAGAAAATTAATCATAATACATTATTGTTTCCACTGTTATACAAAACAACATTACAATCCGTCTGAAGATTGCACAGATTTATAACTGTCGTTTCACAACACATCCAGAATCGAAACAAGCATGTCGACCATTTCATTCTGTAAACGCTCGTCTGTCACACTGTATGAGATGACAAATTGTGGCAATTCAATTTCTCCAATGGACATGTAATAAGCTAAATGGAACGTAATGATTTGAAATTCCACAAAAATACACAACCTGACGTTCTTTTCTTGTCGAAGATGAAAAAATATAAATCTTCTAAATTACTCCGAGTTTTGCCGTATAAAGATTCGCACACAAAACGACTAAGGCCGGGTCTTTACAAAGCAATTTTATTCCAGACTAATACCCGAAATACGCCACGTCGGCTTTTGGTTAATAACCGAAAATATTACGAATTCACTGTTCTATCATAATATTATTTCATAAAATTAGTGTCAAATAAGAATATTTTAATACACAGGATGTTTCCTAGCTAGTCTGTAATTAATCCGTTGTTTCCTATGAAAACAATTTCCATATCCATTTGTATCGTTGTCCACAAAAATTCGTCAGTTTTTAGACGTGTAAAATCAAATTCTTTCATTAATATTTTCTGACTAAAATATAATTTGTACTTTCCTTGGATAACGTATACTAACTTTTATTCCCGAATGTTGAAATTAAAAATGGAATTAGAAAATATGTTTGCAGACGTGCATAGTTTTGGAATTTCAGTTTACAAAAGAAAACCAATTATTACTAATAATTTTTAGTATTATTATTCAATGCTTTCGTTGTGGTCTGTTTTTACTAATATTCCTTCATTTGGTATGTTGCTGGTCTGTCACTTTACTGTATAAGAAATCAATCTGGGCGTTAATGTGCTTGGCGAATGAATCAATACCAGTTTGTTGAATCCTGAAGTGATGTTCGAAGGTGTTATTAACCGGAATTTTTGCTTGTTTATTTGTATTCCCATTGGACATTTTGCTAATTGGAAATCATTAGTTCATTGACAGTATAAGTGAACAAGTTATATTATGTATCTAAATGAGGATTTCATTTTTTATGGAGATGTTTAGGAAAGATCTAAGAGCCAGCGAACTCTATAATTGTCATAGATATGTTTATAGTAGAAATACACAACCATTGTTAAGACAATTTGACAGTCTCCTCGGAAATCCTGGGATTCAAACTACTCGAAAAGCTCTTTTTGGAAATCGAATAAATCTATTGCTTAAGACGAGTATCTTCAAAGCGAATACTTAATTCGCCTGACAGTTTATGTAAATTTTGATTCCGAGCAATAGCAATTGTAAAAAGAAAAAACTATCTATTTTTATTAAAAGCACGCTCATAAAATGTTTGTTTTTTGGAAACAAAAAGGATCGAGATCTCTTCATGTTAATTAAAATTAAAATTTGAACGAATAGTAGTAAATAATATATAAAAGATACCAGATCTAGAAAAAAATTACTTTGTTCTATGTTTAATAGCCTATTTAGAATTCTTTTTCCAATTTTTTTTTCATTTCTTCGTCTCTTGCGTTTAACATTGACTTTCAATCTGTAATGATAATAGTTAAATCAAGTAAATGTATAAATGTTTATAATATCATAGAAGCAACGAATCATATGTCTAGCTTTAAGATAAATTTTATGAATTTGATCTCTAAACGACTTCAGAAATCGTACAAATTGATAGCTGTACTGTATTTTCATCAATTCTTCAATAGTTTTTGCATTACAAAGTACTATTGAATAATTTTGAAAACTGTGCTTTTGCCTTCTCATAAGGTAATAGTAAAAATGACTTCATAGAATCGATATTTTGTATCTAGCAATTGTTAAGATATATGATACTGCAGCTCCAATCTGAAGCTGCTTTGAAAAATTATAATTTGATCCTATTGAAAAGTAAAAACACTATACGAAAAACTCGAGTTTTGGTCGAAAAAGTTAATATCAATCTTCAACTAACCATAATTAAATCAATAATTTTTGAATCTATTTTCCTTTCTGCCAAAAAATTATATAGAATTAGTAATCAAATATTGTCGGACGTATACCGACTGAATAATTAGGTTGATTGTTGTAAACAAAGCATGAAACAAAATAAACATACATGCCTCCATAATATGATCACATTAATGTGTGCTACTGATGTTAAACGCAAAGTGGAAATGTACCGAAATGATATTTATATATTCGAAAACCGTTGATGTGAAACAGTTCGCATCTCATTTTATGTATATTTCACTAATATTAATTCCATACTCAAATATACGCAACTAAAAGGTTTTGTAACTTCATGTAAAAAGTACCAACCAATATTGATTTTAATATTGATATACGATATTTCACATTCTTCCTATAATTTATTCATGCAAGTACCGTAGGGAAAAGCCTGGTTATGGTTACATATAACAGAGCGTAACAGTGATGATCAAGTATTCATACATTGTCTAGTAAAAAGACATTTAACGCCACTGGAGCAACTTTTTTTTAAATTTTGTTCTAAATTGCCGGATTATTTTTAGTTAAAAAACTAATAACCTTTTATTGAGCTAAAATGAGCGGTGTTGTAGAAGCTTGGCTTTAAACAGATGTCCGCAGGTAATTAAATACTACTCAATATTTCTAAGTTATAATCTATTAGGCACGTGTCATATTTTTTCATTTTATTGTATGGAAAGTTTTAAAAGTGCAAGTGTTACATCCATACAAATTGGCCAGTGTTCAAGCATTAGATCCTATAGATTTTCAGGGGCGTATGGAATTTTCAGACTGGTATTTACAAAAGTGTCGTGAAGATCGAAATTTTCCATAATATGTGTTGGCCTCCAAGATCACCTCACTTAAATCTTATCGACTTTTCATATGGGGATATATGAAGTCTTTAGTGTACGAAACAATCATCGAATATGTACAATATCTGATAGCTAGAATTCAAGCTGCAGTAGAAATCATTTCATCATACGTTTTTCAATGAGAAAATGTTGTAATAATTGTATTGAACTCAGCGGCTAACAGTTTGAAAAATTACTGTAACTTTGTCAATTCTGTTATTGTTGTAATACAGTGTTGTGTCAATTTCTTATTTTCATTGCCAATTTTTTTATTATTGTAATACATTTTAAATGTAAATTACTTACGTGCTTGCAGACTTTTGCTCAGGGGCAAATTTCCACAACACCGTTCATTTTAGCCCCATAAAAGGTTATTAGTTTTTTAACTTAAAATACTCAGGCAATTTAAAACAAAATTAAAAAAAGAATTTGCTTCAGTGGAATAAAAAATAGGGAGATAAAAGTGACAACTAATCCTGACAGCGTGCCACTGGTTGAATTTTTCCAAAGTTTGTTTATGTCAAAATATTACTTTATTCAGGAAAATATTGATCTCCAAATTTGAAAAAAAAATTTAGAGGCGTTCTTGATTTATGGCAAATTTTTGATTTTGATTCAAAATTTTTGAAACCCTATATCTCAGCAACTAGGTCCCTTAAGGGTTCGTATTCCTATATCAAAATGAATCATTTATTGAGATCTCTCTGTGTAGAGCGTTGTCGGTCGAATATAGAAATACCCTGTATGTTATAATTCAATACCCGGGAAAATTACTGAACAATAAGGGCCGTACTCGTTCGAAGTTAAAAAATTTATGCTTACTTGTGTTACGCTTTCAAGAATTGCATATTATAATAATAATTGCAGTATTCAAAAAAGTATTATCTGATCGACTTTAATTTTCTCACGTTAAGATAAGTATACTCCCAAGTATTCCAAGAGTTGATTGGACTCCACCTTAAGGAGCTGTTATCTGCTCTGTTCGCTTTGAAAAGTCATCCGCCATACAACGAATAAATAAAAGTACAAATAATCAGATGATTTTTGTGAGTTTGAATTGCCCGATTTTGTTTGAAATTGAAATAGGTTTGTAGTAAAATACCTTTTAAAACTTTCACATGGTCCTCAGTGCCCTGATAGCTTGTTTTATAATGAGCTCAACTCAACCTTACTAAATATGGATTAAAGATAAGAATAATTTGATTTGTCGCCCTGAAAGTGTTATTAAAATATCACTTAAATTTATGAGGTGAAATATTTTGTGGGTGTTTGCGAATTCTTCAATTAGATAACTTTCCTGCTATAAATCACGTATAGGATCTAATAAGAACTATTTCTGGAAAATATATAGATACTGGATTCTTTTCTACTCCAAAACAAATCAATTTCAAAAAAGATAGATATATAAAATAATTTGTTTAAGGGAATAATGAAATTGAGTTTATTAAATATATGATGGAACTATGAAGGTTTAGTGTACTTCGAAATCATTCCATCTATACGCCTCTCCCACCTTTTTTATTCCCATTATTTCAGTTCAAATTGACAGACGATTTTGCTTCGAAATAACTATTGAGTGTGAATTCATATTGTCACTTACGATGATTGTTGGTCGGAAACAACGAGTGTAACGTTTTGGTACATACTAGTGTTTACAGAGAAACAATGGAAACAGCTTATTCAAATTACAAATCCAGGAGAACGCTCAATATATGGGAATGCTGAAAAAATCTACGGAATAAGTAAAAAATTACAATTAAACAAATTCTTTTGAGGTTAGTAGCATCAGCTATAAAATATCCCCAATGATTGACTACTGGATGAACTTGCTCAATGATTTTTACGAATTTATGATGAGGAGCATTGCTTTAATATAATGATCTAGATCAAAAAATATATTGCTACGCCGCCTTTATAGATGCCAGTCAAGTTGTTTAAAAAGTATGGTCTGTGGTACAAAATAAGAAAAGTACTACCATATCACTTTTATGAAATATTGAAGCCCTACTTGCATAATAAATTTTTTCTAGTAAAGCATCACTCAGAAAATACTGATAGACAACAAATTGTCCCCCAAGGAAGCATTTTGGGACCAGTACTGTACCTGTTGTACACCTCGGACTAGCCAACCACAATCCCAAAACGGCACGCAGAAATCTACGAAATAATCTAAAGAAAATAGAAACATGACTGAAGAAATGGAAAATGAACGACAACGAATTAAAATCTGAATATAAAATTTTACACTTAAAAGAGACCAGTGCCCTCACACTGAGTAACTACCAGCTCCCACAAGTATAGAGCGTAAAATATCTAGGTGTACATCTAGACAAGAGATTAACGTAGGAAACACACATATTTAATAGGATAAAGCAAATTCTAGTATAAAAAATTATTTGGACATACGTGGGGATCTGCTTCCTAGTTAAATCTAGAAATCATACAGATTCGAAAAAAAGGTTCCGAGAATTTTAGTTAACGCTCCATGGTACGTGCTCAATTCCGTCATACACATCCCCATCATAGAAAGTGAAGTACAACGCTGCAGTGGGAGATATAAAGATAGGATTAAATCCAATCTAAATGTGCTCGCATGTGAGTTATTTCACCATGATAGGTGAAGTGCGCCGTCTCAAACGTTTCTAACATTTTGACTAGGTTTAATTAAGTCTTTATGCATGAAGTCAAAATAGAAGAATATAGCTTAAGAGAGGAGATATTTCAATGAAAATATTTCCTACATAATTGATTTCTACCCTCGATTACTATTATTACTATCTACTGATTATACAATTTTGATCTAAATTAATCTGCCATTTACTTCAACGTTCATTTATTACTATCAGTAGAGTTATTCAAGAAATGACTCTATTCATATCGTAAAATGCTGTTATGTTCATTTTAGCAAATAAATGACCTATATGAATTTTCTGAAATTGGTGTAATATCGTCCATTTACGCCATCATTTTCAGATGTATTCATGAAACGAGCTATAGAGACGTCAAGACAAGTTATTTATCTGCGGCGTCGAGAAATCATAAAGATAATGGGTGGAAGAGAGGTAAACATTTAAAGGCAATCACATTTCTAATGCAAACAGGCGCGTGCTGGAGCGTTTTAAAGCCCACGACTAACTCCTTCCTCGTAGAAATCAATTAGTTTCTCACGATAATTGAATACAATTTTACAAGTTCCGCATCCAAAACAAGTTTATAAAACAAGTTTATAAACGACGTATTTTGAGAAATTATGCACATATTCATTTTCATTTCTCTTACTATTCTACTTTTACTATATGTAAAAAAGTTCCTTCACGATATCTTCATATAAAATTCGCTCTGAAATGAGTAAATATAATTCCTAACAGCCAAAAAAAAATTGTGTGTGTCAGCTCCGACGCACGATTGGAGTTTACTCCTTAAGTTCGATAGTCTAACCAGACGCAAAAAGAGTTTATTTAACTTAAAAAAGATTGGTTGATTGCCAGAATATTTTGGGCTTCCTTCATTAATTTTTTTTTTAATCTGTAAGCTCGCTGTCTCTCGGCTGGAGTTTTTGGAGGTTTAGATTTTTTCCTAGTCAAACATATAAAAAAAATTAGAAAATTTATAAATGCATGATTATAAAAATTTCAACCGACTTTAAGAAAATTGATAAAAAAAGGTTTTTATAAACATTTTTTTTTAAATTATTATAATTAATTTTTTATTTAAAATATAATAATATCTTAATAATTAACAAAAATGGTTATAAAAAGATAATTATGTCACTAAATCTTTCACATACAATAATAAATAGTACATGAAAATTATTTAAATAAGCTAAAAAATAGCTTTTCGAAAGAAAATTATATAAAAACATTATTATAATGAAAAAATATTGTCGATTTTTCTGATAATATTATCGAGTTATTGACTACAATTGTTAATATTTAAAAATTATTTATAAAATAGATCATAATAATCATAATATTTTATGTGGATGCGCTCGATAATTCATATTGGGTTGATTATCTAATTTTATGTGTTGTTTTCAAATATATATTTATATGAACTACATCGATAATTATTAAAATATTTAATAAATACAAATTGCACATGCTCATACATATAATACATGAATTATAACGTACCTTGCAACCACGTGTTTGTTAGATGTTCCGGCAATATCATCTACACCTCTTTCTGCCATAGTTATTTGAAAATACTTTCAGTTCACTTTAGCGGAACACAATGATAATAAAACTTCACAATGACAGCAATATAAGCATGTTGACACTGACAAATTAGAAAGTTGCGCATCATAGGGTGCGCACCAAAAACGTAACGAGGTCATTCATCGATAGATTTTACTCCTCACAATTTTCTCATACCGGGCCCCTTATATATGCAAATCGATTCTTAAGGAGTAAACTCCAAAAAAAAAAAAAACAATTATTTCTATACTTTCAGTGATAAGAGGATCCTTATATTATAAGATTCTAAAAATATCAGATTGAAATCAGAATCAGACATTGGTTTCAATTTTTGCGTTTCTGAACAAAATTATCGTAAATTGTAATTATTTTTTGGAAATACTTACAGGAGGTATTGAAGCACAATCAAACATTTCTTGGAGAATTGATGTATAAATAGATAAACATTTGTACCATATACTATCGAAGATCATATCATGGCATAAGTAAAAACATGAAAAAGATTAATAATTAAAATATAGAAAATAATTTTTTCCATATTCATGGCCCCTACGTTCTCCTGAATGAAAAACAATGGATTCATTTTTTTGGTGATATCTTAAAAGCCATACCAGTAAACACAAGGAACGCAATGATCGATTCTATAAACTACCATTCAGACGCGATGAGGAAGAATCTTGGAATGTTCTTCCAAGTTCAAATGAATAAGTGCAAGGTGCCCAGTTCGAACATTTATTATAGTAGATTTTTTTTAATTTTTATTTGATAAATTGTAGGCTAACCAACTAAATTATTCTACATTTCCACTTTTTCCATGATATTCGACAGTATGCATCAGAAATATTTGATAGTGTTTAAATACCTCCTGTAAGTATTTTTCATAAATAATCACAATTTAGTTTCTTCAAAATGTCTCTTTATGGCGAACGCTTTCCTTGGCGTGTACAACGATCTAAAAATCTACATATCTCCTAAACGATAAATTTGCCAGTAGTTGCGGAAAAACCGTGAAAAATGTGTATAATTTTTTTTTCTTCAACGCCCCTTATCTTGAATACGGATGGCGTTACGAAAATGCTTGTTTTCTATCTATCCAAGAGACGGAAACACTTTTTTTTGAAACACCATGTATGAAAGACGATTTGACTTTCATTTACATTATTTATAATAATTTAAGTAGCTAATAACGCAATGGGTGAAGTATATATGAAAATAATAGATGAAATGATTGATCATTTGAATGAATCATGAATATTTTTTTATAATGCTTGTTTTAGATCCTTCAATCTTAGTCCTTAATCTTCTATTCGTAAAAGTTCCAACACCTACCCATTTAACTAACAAATAATATTAAAATCTAACATCCAGATGAACTATACTAAATAATGGAAACGAGAGATTTATTGCTTAGATATTCTGTGTCGTTTTACACGTTATCCAGAAGTTATGACTCAAGTCTTTAAATATTGTGAGGGTCTATTCATCTAAAATTACTAGAGATATCAAAAGTAATCCAAGCAAATTTGCCATAGACTCGCTGGAAGCTTAAGCTATTTGTTGCTTTTGGTAATATAATAGTGGCTGGTATTACGAGATGTTTATGTAGTAATTAGTATTTTAAATAGATGTCGCAGAGATCATAAATTTCACTCAATTGTGGTATAAACAGAATATATAAAACTACAGTGTGTGATATATTGTATAAGCCATAAACGGTAGATTAAGAATCTCAGATGCTCGGACGTATCTTTTGATAAGAAATTAAACGCTTCACCTTTGTACAACGTGCTGGAAGTATAAATTGGTAAAACTTTCCTCATTTCGCAGTGTCTATTTCAAAGAGTCTAAATCCAAACACTTTTTTTCGGTCCATCACGCCGAAGGAATCAAATGGCCTTCCAATGAAAACCGATAGTCAATCAACAAGGACGCATCCAGAAAAAGTTTACGAGTTCCGTGATCTTTCGAAAATAATTCTTAGTTTATTGTAGAAGTTTGGGTGGAAATATTTTGTTTTTTATCGGGATAAGAATATGATTGATCTAATTTTATTTTCTTGGTTTATAAAACATTTTTATTTTATCTCCAAGCTTCTTTTCCCACTCGGAATTGTTAATAAAAATTGAGATACTGCATTTGAGGAAAATAACTCGTAGATTATAATGTACCTTCTCACAACGAACAACCGTATTCCTTGATATGGCTCCGTTTTACCTCTTCAGGTTTCCGTTTTCAGGAGGGAGACGAGATAATTGGCGATACTGAAAACGATTGATGAAAGTACGATTTTGATTAATTAGTCGGAGCAATTGTCATTATTTTAAAGATGCCAGGGAAATAACCATACGCCACAATTTTAACAAGCACTAATGAGTGATTCATTTCTGTTGTTTGGTTCTCTAAAATAAAAAAGTTTTAGTTAATCCATGATGAAAATAAAACTCTATTTTTCTCTCGTTTCCAACTTTTTTGTATTGAGGAAAGAAAATTAAAGCATCATAAAGGGTATAAAAACCTGAAAGCTTTGAAAAAAGCCTATTTCTCATAATACCTGGTGAAAAGCGAAAACCGTTAAACAAATTTGCTACAACTCAATAAGTCTTCCAAAGTCATTATATACATTATGCTTAACGCTACAACAAGACTCTAATATAAATCCCTCCAAGGGCAAGACCCCGTGAAAGTGTTTTCTTCAAGACAGAATTTATTATAGGGGAGACTGAAGTGCTCATTACTGCTTTTTTGTTTAATTCAATGTTCTCTAGTCTTAATTTGTTACTAAAATTAATTTTTTACGAAACATTTAGGATTAGTAATTGGATTATGTCACTAGTTAACATTTCACATGAACAAGAAAAATTACATAAGAAATGTTTAAGCAAAGTCTGAAAAACATATTTACGGTTCAAAATAACGAATAAGTGAAATATTTGCTATACAGAATGTTCCAAATAAAATGAAACACAGTTTTCGCATTGTTTCAAGCGGAATACGACAGTCAAGTCAGTAAAACTAAGTTATTTATTGAAATAAAGGAAATGAAGATGAAACAGCTACTTCGAAATGTTCAGATCTAGTAGGAAAAGAGGACGTACAAATACGACTGCATTGGTAGGCCGTTGTAAATAGTTTAAAGTGTAAAGTAATTTTCTTTTGGCCTTTGAGTTTGAGGTTTTCAATTTATAGGGCTTGATGGTGGTTAGAATAGATTGATATTGATTTTTTGTCTATATTGATGTAAACGCTACTGTTAGTGGAGAAATGGGACTTAGCAGTATTTGAGTATTCATTCCTCGCAAGATATGACCCTTTACAGAAAAGGGATATGTAGGGTGTAGTCGATTAATCATTTTTAATTATGTATGTTTTATACGTAAGAAATCTATAAATAATCAAGGGATAGTAGGGGCTAGTATTAAGCCTTGTGGAACGTCAGTAAGAGGGGCAGAGATTGGAGCCTTAAAAACTTTAAGACACCGACATGAGTAGTAAGGTAGGGCTGGGCAATTATAAAAAAATAGAATCGATTATCGATTAAATAATCAACCTAATCAATCGGAAAGCACAGTGATAGGATAGGTCGAATTAAAAAAACGAACGTTATGTGAAATATCAAAACTCTTTTATGATGTACACTGCCAAAAGTGCCAAAGCGTCATATCACAACGGTTGCAGCAGCAACAAAAATGCAGCAGCAAAACTATCTATGCGGCACTAGGCCGCAAAGGTTTCATTTTTCGCCTATATTAAATAAAATAAAAAACTTGGAAAGACTCGGGCCGCTGGACACTATCTAACATCAAAGAAAATAATGATTTTTTTTAAGGTAACTAAATAAGTTTAAATGTTATATACCTAATTATCAATATGTAGGTATTTGTATTTGGTTAAAGCGATTAATTGAAAGGGAGTGTGATCTTACTTAATTTTATGTAATTGATTAATATAATCAATAATTGTGATCCATTTAATAATGTGGGCCAAAGAGATCGAAAACTCAAAACAAATATTTCTTGATTACTGCAGCTATAAAGTTGAAAAATAACATTGTGAATTGATTCCCACCAAAATAAAACTAAACAATAGAAATATTTCTTATTATTCGTTTCTAAAAGAGAGGATTTTATTCTTAATAGGTGAGTTTCTGTAAAGAAAAAAAAAAAAAGAAGTTGACGATGTCAAGTTTTGGATCCAGTATACCTAGAGAACAGAGTATTGAGTTACAGGTTACAGGACCACAAAAAAGTACAAAAGTGCGAGAATTATGAAAAAGAATCAATCTTCGATAAATTGATTATTTTCGATTAATCGATTATTTTGCCCATTCCTACTAGTAGATAGATTGAGACTACCTATACGAGCATCTATTACATATTTCTTTTTGTGTCAATCTTTATCAAAATATCACTGACAACTCTCATCTATAAATATATATAGTCATATATTTTTCTTTTAACACTTTTGTCAGAGTTGCTACCTATTTTTGTTAATTGTGTTTTTCGTCCAACATTTTTTAGCGCTTTTTTTGCTAACTGCAAAAAATGCGCTACAGTAAGACGACTTGTTTACTTATTATAGCTTAATAGCCTTCTTCTCGTCAGGTCTGATCGGATTTTTCGTAGAGATTAACTGTTTTTCCCATATATTTGCGGTATTTCACCTTGAAGTAACAGATAACTTCGAATAGTGCAATTCGTATGGAAGATATTGTTCATAAAACTGGTGGCTTTTACGATATATTTCTCTGTTCACAAAAATTGTCAGTAGAAGTTGTAGAGATAAAACAAGTTTATTTTTTATATTGTTTAGCTTGATTCTGTACTGTTTCCCGAATTTTCAAAATAAAATAAGTTACATCTAAAAGTAGTAAACGCATAATTTTTTACGAATGATAGAATTTTGAACACCAACTCTTTCCTACTATTTGTCAATAAATTGATATTACGAAACATAATTGAATATCTCAAGAATTATTTGAAGAGCCCAAACGAAAATACACAAAAGTGAAACGAAAGAAATATCTCTACCAATCAAATAGAGTGTACTTCAGTGAACTCTCTGAAAGGAGATAATGAAATATAAACACGTATAATCGTATTACGTTCCAATATTGCTAATAAGAAAATTTCTAATTAGTAGTTTACAAAGAAGAAAGCTATATGTTTCATTATGTTAGATATTTCCTCCACTTTTTCATTCCAATCACAAATTTTAAGTAGGTATGTGACTCAGTTTTGAGAATTTGCTATAATGTAAAGAAGAGGAAAATCAATGCCCCATTACCAAAGAAAAAGATCAAAATATCCAATTTTGATTGAACTCTACATATTTTTCAAATAGGATCTTTTCGATTATATTTATGCACCTCCACTAATTTGTTCAGAATTTTCAATTTTCCTTTTCCTAATACTTATTACCAGAAGCAACTCCGTGTCTATATACTGAAAAGTATATAGTATAGTAGAACAATAATATATAGTAATCGATAACTTAGCACACTCAAAACTCTCCAAATTAAATAGTGTGGAATCCATAGTTGAATAGAATTTCTTGAAAAAATTAGAACTCAATAGAAAATGAAATGAAGAGTTACTTCTTGCAAACATACAAAATCCATTTATCTGACCAGAAAAGGTACAACTGCCCCAATATGTATTTTCAGCTGGACAGTATCCAGATAAAATTGTCAATAGCATACATACATTATGATAACTAACAACTATGTTGTATTGACAGTAACTGAGCGATATTATTTCTAAGATTATTAAGAAAATAAGTTAGCAATACATTTTCAGAATCGAAGTCTCAAGTATTAAGAGTAATGATTGCATCAGAGACTCTAATGGTCTAAAAAGCTTTTGATTGTGTTTGGCTCCAAAGGTTTTTGTACAGAATAATAACTTTCTCCATATCTATCTGAAATGTTATACCTCACTTATATGAAATAAATTCTTATTTCACCCTCGGTAATATATGAATTTAATGTAGGAGTCTCATGAGTGTGTGCTCCCTCCCTCGTATACTTTCTTTAATCTTGTTTCCTGTGATATTTTCTGTCATTTTTAAGGTAAAGAGATTCATTTTCTTCAAATTGGAATCTTAATAGTTCCATTATTTTCAGGGCAATAATTTACGTATCCAACAAAAACAAATCAAATTTCAACTTGTACAACGTTTTACAGAGATATTATACACATGTCAAAATATTGTTCAAGATCTACTTATTTTTTACTAAAATGGCAAACGTGGATGTATTTATTGTATTATTTATTCATAGATATAACGTATACATTCCACAATATTACATCTGTATTTTCTCATAACAAGAAATCAAAGAATATCTAGGATTCAGTTCTATTTTAGTTATAGACCAGATAATACTTTTAACTACTGGTGGTTTTACATATTCTTTTTCTTTTATAAAAAGAATAAGTCTGATTTAAGATCAAATAGTTTACTTTTGATTTGAACTATTTCTTCAAGTATATAAATACCTTGTTTTGGTTCACTATCATCGAGGAATTTCTTGTTTATTCAATGCGTGGTTTGGTATATAATATTTGTTTTAGTTGAAGGACATATATTAATTTACAACCAACTCTAACTGTGATTACTTTTAATCATCACTGTCATGTGTCCTTTGAAGTATTAATTAATCATTAAAACCAGTAGCTAACTAAGCTCAACCATTTGTTTGCGACCGATAATTTTAGGAGCTGCTTTAGTTTCGGGGATTTATCAACAGCAGTTATCAAATTGCAAAAAATATGGAATTTGCATAATACCTCAAATATCACGACGGTAGGTGGAAACCAAGAGAATGTGTGGCGTAGAAAGTATGTGTGAACTCCATTTGTGTACAATTCACTTGTAACATACTTCGAAGTTTGTGATTCGGTTAAGATAAAGGCTGCGAGAACCGCACACACTTTAAAAATTTTGTTTGTTGTTTCTTGGATCTAGAATGTAGAAACTTTTGACAAAGAAAATACATATTTGATTTATATAATGATGAACATTTCACAGTCGTTTATTGTGTTGAACCAACTGACTATTTCATATTTAAAAGACCTTCACCATATCATCAAACAGCTTATTCTATTCCAGAAGATATAAAAAGGTTATTTCAAGCCTCTTTTCGTTGTTTGCGTAGACTGACGGCGAAGAGCATTTACACATTTTTCTTTCTGTTACATATCAAAATAAAAAAAAAGTGGGACAACGAAATACATTTTCAGCGAGTTTTCGCGCTTCGGTTCCTTGTTACGCTAAATGCGGCCATTTTTAAAAGTCACATTATGTCAGCTGTTGTTCAAAAATGAGCCTGAATTATTCTCTTTTCTCTTATGAAAATTTATGATGGATACGTCACATCTGTAAGCATCAAGTGGGTTGAGCGATATTTATATATTGAGATCTGTCATCTCGTTCGGAATAAAACGCTTAAATAAAACTTTTACATATGCTTATTGCATTTAGGAAAACTGTGTACAGGTGTGTATTTTAAACATATGCTTGAGATTTACGGATTTATTTAACGAGTTATATCACAGCTAGTCACTTGAGACTAGCGAACAGTTTGGATTTATTAAAACCTTAAAACAAATTTTTACCTACTGACATATACAAAAGAATGTTGGCTGTTATATTTCAATGGTAAATTAAAAATGTGCATTCAAAGGTTTTTTGTTTTTTTAATGGTATTACCAAATACTAGTCCTTTGAAAAACAGGGTCCTGATTGCGTTTGTTTCTTCAAGATTCTCTTTAATATTTGTTTTCCATTTCACATATTTCCGGTCAAAATGGTAAATCTCATAATGTTCTTCTTCTTAATAAAAATTTCTCATGTTTTTTGATTACCTAATCAGACACTCACTTGCCATGGCTTATCACCAGGTTAGGAAGTATATGTAGCATCGCTACACGTGGTCAGCATATTACGGATGCACACTTAATCTGGATACACAGCGTTTCAAGCATCTATTAATTTTAAACCTTTTTGTCAGTCAGTCCAGGGTTGTTCTACCGATTTTCCACTAAAGCGTGGGTAGGTTACCCTTCTTAAAGAGCACAAACCGTACAATATTGAAAATATCGGTCGTACGCTACCACTTGTACTTTTGTTGCACAAATAGTCGCGTGACCAAAGAAGTTTATTACTGTCTCTATCGGAATCAACATAGTACAGAAGTATTCGTGAGAAAGTAACATATTTTTCACTATTTGTTTAGATAGAAATTTTCAAGTATATCCGCCGACTCCTAGGGACAAGCCTACGATATGAAGTAATCGTGAAGGGCTAAAATGCATATTTTATTTTCTACAAATAAGCTCTGAAATCTATGGTTATTAACATGATTGACAAGACTTGTTAGTATATGCACAAATAATAGCTTATTGATTTAATGAAAACCAATGAAATCTCGATTGATTTCTTATTACTCCAATAGTTGTTTTTTTTATAAAATTAGGTCTCGAGTAATCAATTACACATTTAGAAAAGAGCTTTAAAGATTCTACTCGTGGGGAACGTAGTTCACAAATTTTTTGATGAGTAAAATATGGAGTCACTCGGAAAAATACGATACGCATTCTTAACAAGCTCCCTACTCTGCATCAACCGCTTAGTAGTTTATCTTCAATGCATTGCCTCACTTCAATATATTACGGTTAGTTGAATTTATTTTTTGTGAATTTATCGGCTCATCATACATATATTTATCCTACTTCACCTACTTAACATACAGTATGGTTTGTGTCTGCCATAACCTCTTCATTTTTGAACTCGCTTTCTACTAAGTCCTTTCTTTGAGATTAGGAACAAATAACAATTGGAGAGAGCCAGATCAAGTGAATATGGTGGACGGAGCATTATAGACACTTTCGGCATGATAACGTGTTGGCAAGTCAGCATAATTTTCTAAACGATCAACTTGGAAATCACCAAACACTGTAGTCATCACTTCATTTGCCGAAAAAAAATTCTGGATAAAGTCTGGGTTACGATAACACATTCATAAGTTCGTTTGAAGCTTTAAAGTGAGTGAGCTTTTTATCAACATTAACTAATCGTGCCTCCAACTTAGCAGATAGATTTTTCATATGTTACTTTTCCTACAAAATATTGCATACCAGTTCGCTTGAAATATTCACTCCATTAACTATCTCATTAACTTTTATTCGAACGATCACTAACTACAAGAGCCATATTTTACTAACTATCGCCACTTCTGAATAAAGTTGGTGTTCCAAGTAAAAAATAGTATTTAATCAAGACTTCAAACAGTTTTTTTATATGAGTATTGAAACTAATATGTCAGATTCATATCAGAAAATGGCGAGAACTAAGAATATAATCACTGTAGCGAATGTGTTGCCAACCTATAAAGAAGCGCTCTAACGTAATTTTTTTCCCACGAAGGAAATGCATTTACATACAAAACTTGTTAAATGTATTCAGAAGCCAGATTCCAGTAGTGCTCTTCTCTTAACATCTTCACCCCGATAGTGTCTGCGCACAGTTCTTCAATGCGCGACTCCAATTCTCCTCTGTTTACCGTCCATTGTTCACAGTAGAAAAAAGTGTACTTTCATTCTTCTATCGTGCGAGTTTCTTCCTGTGTTATTCTCAGGTGTGTTCCCTTGTTCCTAAATCAAGAAGTTTAATGGGAATAATTGCGGCAATCACCATTTTTGATACTTTTGTATTCTCCGCAATGTACAAAAGTATCCACTGGACCGTGCTCATCAACAATCGCCTCTTACTCGCCGTTGGTACATCTTCCGTTATATCGCCCTCGTTCTATTAGAAGTCGATTTGCCCATTGCGTTGCGTAAAAGAGGAAAGCAGGCGGATTGTGGAAAGTATAGCAGATAGGGCAATAAGATTTGTAAATTGATAATAATTTCTATATAGTATATTGTTGGATATTAAACTCCTACTTACTAGATACTATTTCTACGTGGGACTATACAAGGTACAATGTGCAAAAATGTATAGATATCTTACCTCCATTTGTTTTTACGCCCCAAATCTCATGTGCCATTCAATTATGATCGAATAACTGCTTCAAATCAAATATTATGCCAGTCAATCATATAATTTATAAAAATCTTTCAGGACAGCAAAAATTGATAAGAAAATTATATTCTCTAGAAACATTACAACCATTTCATGTTGTAGATTCTATTATATTCGAAGTGCTTCACGCCTACGTTGGTTTTTGTTCCAGTTACTTTATTCCTACTTTCGTGAAAGCAATAATAGATTAATCATCCTTTGTCAAGTCTCACATTTCCAGAAGTTTAAATTTGTTTTCCAAATATGATACTTGATCACAACCTCAACTCTATAATCTATGAAAAATGATATATTTTGACTTATATATAATTATCATTGCCAACAAACTTAACAAATTATTTAAATTCAGAAATTTAAATCAATTCAATTTAAACTTTTCTTTCCTCTATAATAGTTGAGTCGTAACAGTTAAATTTATAAATGAACGCCAACGGTGTAAAGTTTAAATATTGTTTTGGAACAATAATTTTCTCTTTTTGTACCAGTAACTTTTGAGATAACTTATTTAAGTGAGTAGTAGATGAAACATAATTCGCGGCGTCTATTGCGTACTATTCGTTCGACGTGAACAAATTGAATTTGTGGCCATTTACATACACTTTGAGCCACTTGCAAGTTAATTCTATGTTTTGAATGTCGAAGAAGCGTTTAATGCAGTTAAATGAACATTGAAGGGGTGCTCTATTTTCTCTTAATTATTAGAAGCGTTAAATAATTGCAGGCAGTACTTTAATTTGGAGGTTATGGAGCTTTTTTTGAGTTTATTTACATTCTAGTTTTAGTTGACTCTTGGGAAATTCGAATTTTTACAAACACGGCAAATATAAGAAGAATTTGTATACATATTTTATAATCATACGTCTTCAAATCCGCATTTTATAGCACAATCTTTTCTATTATTCACCATGTTCCTTTGTATCCACCATCTTTCACAATTGATAACGTTAAGAGAAGTTTATATTTACTCCTCATATTTGAGAAACGACTAAAGTACATTTATTCTACAGATTTTTTAATTGAATGAGAAATCCTAAAACAGTTACCAAACAATGTTATAGTTAATGTGATACATTGACAGTCATATAGACTAGCTTTTACCCGCGGCTTCGCTCGCATCGAATCCATTAAATAAGTATCAGAAATCATTATAATAGAAAAGAACGAACTCTGTAACTATATTAGAACTAGAGATATAGATAAAAACCTACAAAAATCCATAACTCCACATTGAATGTCCGCACCTAGCTCCTCTCCAACTCAACCGATTTAAGTGTTCAAAAACTCAAAAGAAAGAAGGTGTTTCAGCGAGTGTTCTTAAACCAAAACGAAGTCTCTATCTCTCTATCTTGAATAGAACCTGAGATATTGAGAATAGAAAGTGTGTATGTGAAAAACTCCCATAAGTACAGGGGGAAATCGCATTTGAGTATAACATGAGAATGGTGAAAATTAGATGAAATTCGATAGTGGATGGCTGATCTGTGCACCAATACCTCTCATTGAAAAAAAAATTAAGCAAATCGGTTGGGTAGAACGCCTAAACGGACTCGGAATGGAAATCATCAATTTTTTTAATATATAAGATGATGTCTGAATCATTCGAAAAAGTTGTGATGTAAATACTGAAGCCATTAATAGGAAGGATGAATTAAACCAGAAAATAACTAATATCCGTGAAATGAAACGGATTTTCAATCGTTTTTTTAAGCGTCTTGAAGATTTCAAATCTCTGCATAAACAATACATACACATACGAAAATCTTATATATTAAGAAAACGAGAATATTAATTTTCTCAGTTAAAAAAACTTAGTGCGTGTGCATCAGAAGAAGATGTGCATCGACTGATTTGTTACCTTTTGTGATAAGTAAAAAATGATTCGAAGATTTGAGGAGGGCTCACGATAAATGGGAATGCATTATGGTACTTCCGAGATAGTGACCGCCTCGATCTGAAAACGTCGTTAACTATATAATCACTACTTTTGTGAAAAGTCACGAACAAATAAACGTAGGTAAGCAAATGGGAATATCTAGTATACAGACACTTTTTCATTGTTAACAGATCCTAATATTAGTGGTAGAAATGAGGACTGTGACGATGAAAATCGATACTACGTTAAAAATGCACTCTCTCCTAATAAAACGTCCAGGATAATTTTCGAAATAAGTACCATCATTTGAAAATAACTATTTTCTTTGTAGAGTATAAGCTTTCTTATTATAGTATTGTGATGTGTCGTAAGACAGTGAAATCAATTGAAAATGGGAAAGGCGCCGTACGAGGAGGAATGGTACCGAAATTAGTCAAATGTGGACCCGAAAAGCTATTACGAATACTACGAAATTTGTTCCAGAGAGCAATCAACTTTACAAAAAAGAGATTGCAATCTATATGAGAACTATTGTGGGATATGTTTCACGTGTAATGGGAAGAGTTTACGGAAGTAGGATTTAAGAACAAATACAAGAAAAAATAGATGGAGAACCGGCAGGGTTCACAGCGGAAAGGTCGACAATAAATCACATCTGCACAATTCAACAACTCCTAGGAAGAAAAACGCCAAAAACAAAAAAAATTACACCTAGCATTTATCTTATATATTAAAAAAATTGATGATTTCCATTCAGAGTCCGTTCAGGCGTTCTGCGTTCTACCCAACCGATTTGCTTAAGTTTTTTTTTTTCAACGAAAGGTATTGATGCACAGATCAGCCATCAACCATCGGATTTTATCTAATTTTCACCATTCTCAAGTTATACTCAAATGCGATTTCCCCCTGTACATTACTTATGGGAGTTTTTCACATACACATGTTCTATCCTCAATATCTCAGGTTCTATTCAAGATAGAGAGATAGAGATTCGTTTTGGTTTAAGAACACTCGCTGAAACATCCTCTTTCTTTTGAGTTTTTGAACACTTAAATCGGTTGTGTTGGAGAGGAGCTAGGCGCGGACATTCAATGTGGAATTATGGATTTTTGTAGGTTTTTATCTATATCTCTAGTTCTAATATAGTTACAGAGTTCGTTCTTTTCTATTATAATGATTTCTGATACTTATTTAATGGATTCGATGCAAGCGAAGCCTCGGGTAAAAGCTAGTAGACATTAAAAAGACTTGATACATAGCCAAGAACATAAATATGGAACAAACAGTATATAATACAAGCAAATACAAACAAATTTCTATAACGGAATCTCATTCACCTTAAAAACTGGACACAATACCCCCAACAGTTTTGTAACAACTAAAGAACTTTCACAGGGATAGTCCACACTACCTACTCTGTTTAAAATTTCCTGGAATACATATTTTGACATTCAAATTTTGTTTGGTTCTATAGTAAGCTAAGAATTTTTCAATATATCCTCATATATTAAGTAACTAAACCCTATTCTATGAAATACACACAACATAAAAGAATGAAGCAGATAATATACAACACAATGGTTGAATGTATAAGGATATACGGCGCTGCGCTGAAAACTGGGTGATCAATAAAAACAATGGGAACAAAATCACTGCGGTGAAAATGAATAATTGTCGTAGAAGTTGTGAATTGACGAGACTAGACAAACTAACGATTAATAGGGTACGTAGATGAATGAACATGAGTACTATTGATTATATTGATGAAAAGCGTTTGTTATGGTATGGTACATGTTAGAAGATCAGAAAATACCATATGAATGAAAAGAATTACCCACTGGAGTCCCATTGGTAGAAGGAAACGAGGAAGACCCAGAAAAAATTGGCGAGATAGTGCAGTTGAAGCAAAGAGAGATTTAGAGAATGGCGACTGGGAGCACAGAGATAGAGGGAGAGTACGGTTGAGAAAAAGGAGACAATGGCGACTGTATTAGATCCGTGTATATATATTGTGCTAAAAGATAATTTTTTTTAATTTTTCTTATAATTGATCAATATGGATAGATAAATGTTAGATTGACTCAGCTACTGTTGAATCTTATTTTATAATATACTTCATTATAAATTTGATTCTTGGGTGAATTTTATTGAAAAGTGGACAATTCTGATTGAGTTATATCGAATCATTCACCAATTTGAATTCTCCTAAAAAAGTCGCATGCAAATTCAAAAATAATCAAATCAAACGGCCGTTAGTCAGTCAATCCAATTAGTTTAGATATTTTAAAAATTGGTATTACCCATAGCAGCAATATTAATTTTCAGATTAGCCATAAATTTAAAGAGGGAAAGGTAATAAATTTTCAGATAAAATATTACAGTAACAATATTTCATTCATTACGCCGAATTATTTGGGATAACACTCTTTATTTCAGAGTAATTTTTGATATTTATTGTATGTAATTGGCTGTAGTGAACCACGAATTAACATTATTTGTGAATTTCTGCAAAATAATTAACCTTGAATGGAATATATTTGTTATGATAAAAATCGAATTAACCACGCGTAACAATTATTTCCCTAAAATTGTTCCGTTAAAATGTAATGGCATGAATTTATAATTTAATGTATACCATTAATAAAACTGAATACATTACATATAGGAAATCTTTCAAATTTCATGCACTATATAATACTTGTAATATGTTACTTATTTTTACTTTATTTAAAATGATTATAGTTGAGGTTAAGGAGAAGATACGTTGCAAAATAATAGAAATGATAATAGTTAAATTTCATCACATTTGCGTCATTGTATGAAACTTTAAAGAAACAACCCTTGTACTCCCACGAATTGCATGGGAACTCATCAAAGCAATAATATTACTTCACGTCCGTATCCAAGCTTGGTGACATATTATTTACGACAATCCTCGTAAATCCAACTAATAGACGAACACTAGACGCAAACAGCAAAACTAATTCCGTGATAAAATTTAATACCCTCATGTAATTCGTGTAACTGATGTTACCATTCTCCCATCACTCATGGATATACATTGTTTTAAATGAAATTTTGAGTTTCACTGAATATTTGCCTCCTGAACTACCGTAAAAAGTAATATTTATATTTCTAAATGTTAGGTCTCTTCTGTTTCAAAAGTCTTTATCGAAATATTTTGATATATACAATAGAAATGTTGAAAATGATGATTCAATTATACTCTACAAACTTTTTTATGAAAACTCATATCTTTTAAAACGAATTTTGTGTAATACTTCTGAGACTGACATAAAAATTGAATCATCATTTTTAAACGTCATTTCTAACATTTCTACTCCATCTATTTTTACACCTTTACCATATATAAAATCAGTTACTTCTAAACTTTCTGGATTCTTTAAACAACACAATATTAAAATAGCGTACAATCAAACCCTTAATATTCAATCTATTTTTACTAAAGTAAAATATAAAACACCAATAAATAAATTGCCGCACATAGTATATGGAATACCTTGTTTAAATTGTGACAAAAAGTACATTGGTCACTGATCAGTCTTCCCACAATAGTGATAGCAGATTATTTCCTGAGATAGATGTTCATTAGCGACTCATGTCTATCACGAAGGTCACAATATGAATTATAATTCTGCCAAAGTTTTGACAACTACAAAAAACGTCTATGTTTAGAAACAACATATATTGCCCAAAAATGATCAATGAAAACTGATTTAAATAACCTTAGAGTAATTTATTATATTTAGATTTTGAAAAAACAAATTCTATAAAAATTCAATGTCATTAACAACTATCTAACCTCACCTAACCTATAAATTTCAACTTCACTTATAACCACCTAACCTATAAAATTTATTGTCATTTAAATTCTAACTAATAAATATTCAGCTACATTCATAACGACCTAACCTATTGAAATTTAATGTTATCCATAAATTAACCAATATTTCAATTGATCAATATTTCTGTCAATTTGAATATTGAATTTGGAATCCTATGAATTTAAAAATTTTTACAAGAATTAATGCAATTTAGAACCACCGAAAATCTTAACTAATGATTGTAAGTAAAATCAAAATACAGGATTTCTACTATTCACATCTGAAATCATTTCGAAATTTAATATTTCGAAATAAAGTCTGCCTTTCTTCAAAGGAGAAAACAACTACTTTCCTGGCTGATGCCTCGGGGAATATTGAATTATAAGAGCGTGATGTCAATCGACCCTTTTGTCGTTATTAATATACCTAATGGCTCACAATTGCGAGGAGACATTGCAACTACTGACTAGTTTCGACGTCATTACCTGTAATCAGAGCAGTTTAACAGCCTTCGTTCGGACTTGAGATTCATTTTCGAAATGATTTCAGGTGAATAGTAGAAATCCTGTATTTTGATACATTTTACTAATCTCATTTGTGGCCGGTTTAAATTCCCTTCTAACAGAATGATAAAATTGTTTATTTCATTTTAGTTTTGAAGTTTTAAAGATCTAAAAATCAATATTCGAATTGACACGGCAGATAAATATCTATCATAAAAAATATATATATGAAATGATCATAAAAACAGAATTTTTTACAGAATCAACTTGGTCCTCAAGATATCCGAAATAGAATTCATGTCATCCTATGTCACAAAAAAGATCAGTGTTTATAAGTTTGGTTGATCCAATTTAGATGATTCGATATTCGAGAAGCAAGAAGTGGATTAAAAGAAAATAACTATCCTGATAAATGATGAATAACACATCCAAAAAAAATATAAACATTACTACAGTCAATTAAGAAACGAAACAGAAACTAAACATCAAGATATAAAACATTATCGGAATGTTTCACTAAAATCTGAAACGCCCAAAAACAAAAGAAGTAATAATATATATTAAGTACGTTGTAATGATTGTGATCCTGTTTAAAAGGGGCAGACATAAGTATTTAGAAAATAGATTAAAAAGTCATCAAAGAAATATAGAACAAACATACATAAATTCTCGAAACGTAATGAAATACAAGACAGGTGATCTTTTGTTTAATTATTATGCAAATTGTCAATTTCAAGTCATATTTTGATAAAGACCAAAATAGGTTGGAACGTCAATTTTTACCCGTTTTTTTTTGAACTAATTTTCTATTAAGACAGATCCAAAATCAAGAGTTTCCAATTCCAATCCAGGATAAATTTAAAGAAAGAAAAATAATTTGCCAATTTGCATTTATTTCAAAATAAGCAAAGTAATGAGAGCGTATTAACCAATCAGCAAGTTGTCTGCCGTGCAAACTTATACTTTATTTGTATTTGCTAATTCTCGTATTTATTTGAAATACTTTCGTGGTGACTATTAGAATTTCATTTCTAAGTAAATCGACGTATTTTTAATATGAACATGCAGGTTCTTTTCACTTCATTATCTAATGTGTTTTTAATTTGAAAACGTTTCGTGTTCGTGAATCATTTTTTTGATTGCAAAACATTAATTCCAACTGATACGTACAGTTCTTGTCTCTCCCCTAGTCTGAAGTCTTATAATTCACAAAGAACTCTGGAAGAGACGACAGGAGATAATAAAAATCTACTAAACACTTCTTTCGCACAATATCCATCCAATTAGGATTGCACAGGCGTGGCAATTACTACTAACATCAAGAGGAAGTTGAACCGGTTTAGCGTTTTTCCAGAGAATTACAGTTTCCTGACAAAATTCTCATTATTGATAAGCTTTTATAATGAGATTAAGAAAAGGTTGCTTTTAAAGAGCTTATTCATCAAAAATATTTTATTAAGTGCTATGTAGAATTAAATGAAAATCGAAATTTATTAATTCAGCTAATTGGTAATTTGTTCGTGGTTTTTCAACTTCAAAGTGAACTAAACCCATTTGAAGTGAATAAAACAATATTCAGCCAAATTACCATGAGAATGTACTTGGATTAAACAAACAATTGATGAGTTTGTGAGAAATGATTCTAAAGTGCCACTTCTCAAACTATCCTAGGCAGAAAAATAAATTACGATACTGAACGGAGCTTGAAGGTTCCTCATACATCTTGAATTGTCATAATAACGAATTTACTCAGTTAATTTAATTGTACTTACAACTCCTGAACCAATCGTATCAAGTTTTAAAAAATGTCAGAGAAATTATTAATAAAAAATATAATTTCCTATAAAAATACATCTACGGTTTTGTCACAGTCTGTTACACGGACATAATCTTTATTCTGAAATGCAAGGTAAAAATTACAAAAATTACAACAGAGCAAATTTTTGTGTACAACTAGAAATTTCATATAAATTGTATACGTTGAGCTGAGATGTCAAAAGCAAACATTCATCCACGGCGCTTATTATGAACCAGATTGTGTCATAACGTCAGAGACCCAACAGAAAATATATTTACATTGTATATATATATATATATATATATATATATATATATGTGTGTGATTTTACTTGAATTTTACTTGACATGAAACATTATGATGGAGGAGTACGTATCGAATAGGTTTTAATAATTGATTGTACATATTTGGTTGCAAAGTTTAATAGTCATTTTTACGATACCGGAAAAGAGTACATATAGTCTTCAATTAACAAAAACCGCACAAAAATTGCCATTAAAATATTTTTTTTCTTTTGTCATAGTTGCTGGTTTATCGATCTGTCAACTTAATGTATTTAAAGAAAGATACTCTAGAAGACTGTTGCTTCATACTTGTTCCACATAGAGATTATCTAATTTTTGAAATATTCTTTTTTCAGAATGTTGGGATTATGCACTGTATTCTAAAGTAGAAGCTATATTATTGATGCCGGTGATTTTTGGCAATATAAGGAAAATAAGACGTTTAGAATTTTTGCTTTGAATTTTTGACTTTATTCTTACGCAGCTAGAAGTACATTCTAATATCATTTAAAGGGTGCATCCACAAATAAAAATTGAAAATATGACTCCAAAACGCAAAAATTTTGTTTTTGTTTTACATGAAGAAATTAGAGCCAGAAATTTATTCTAATGATAAATTATATAAACCCAAACAACTGCTTTCTATTAGAAAATATAAAATAACTGAAAAACTGATTTTTAGCTGTGTAGAGTTAGGTTAGGTTAGGTTAGGTTAGGTGGCTTAGGTGGCACTAAGCCACTTAACAAGTCTTCATATGACCTTAGTGTTAATCGTGGGTCTAAGTGACTTAAATAGGTACTGGAGTAGAATTTAGATTGGTTATTTTTTCGAAATGACATAACCTGTTTCGAGACGTGTGGCTGACAAAAATTGTTGACCTTCCAATCGCACTAAGCAATCTTATACATTAAAAAAATTGATGATTTCCATTCCTAGTCCGTTCACGCGTTCTACCCAACCGATTTGCTTAATTTTTTTTTTCAATTAAAGGTATTGATGCACAGATCAGCCATCAACCATCGGATTTCATCTAATTTTCACCATTCTCAAGTTATAATCAAATGCGATTTCCCCCTGTACATTACTTATGGGAGTTTTTCACATACACACGTTCTATCCTCAATATCTCAGGTTCTATTCAAGATAGAGAGATAGAGATTCGTTTTGGTTTAAGAACACTCGCTGAAACATCTTCTTTCTTTTGAGTTTTTGAACACTTAAATCGGTTGAGTTGGAGAGGAGCTAGGCGCGGACATTCAATGTGAAGTTATGGATTTTTGTAGGTTTTTGGCAATTTTTCTACATTCAAACATCTGTATCTCAGGTTCTAATATAGCTACAGAGTTCATTCTATTCTATTATAATGATTTCTGATACTTATTTAATGGATTCGATGCAAGCGAAGCCGCGGGTAAAAGCTAGTTACTAGTAAAAATAGAAAGGTTATTACGTCGAGTCAATTCAAACCGACTAGAAGTTGAAATGAGTGACATTATTTCAACGGCCGTTTTCTGTCGAGCTTACAACACTTCAAGGATAACAAAATAATGTCAAAAATGGAAATTCATTATTTCCTACGTTGTGTCAGAGGTGAAAAAATAAAATGAGAATTCTTCAACTTTTCAAAAACTAAGTTATAGAAGCACTGACGAAAAAAATTACACAATTATAGCTAGCAACTCGAAATTGCCAAACACGTTATCATTGCTATTTGATTTTTTCTTTGTCATGTACATATTTATTTGCAACGGAATCCGACACTAAATGACATAGAATGACATCTTCACGAACTATAGAACACAATAGAATAAAAAACATTCGATCAAGGGCAATAATTCCTAAATATTAATTATAGTTTTAAATATTTAAATGTGCTGTTAAAGTATCCTTCATAGACGAAGGACGGATTATGAAATAAATATAACTGTAAATGTGACACAAAAAAGTATTGTTCAAACTAAAGAATTACGAAACGTTAAATATAAGCCCTTTAACTTTGATCTTACCGTTGTTGAAACCGTTATAATGGTTCGTTTAACGACAAATTTGTTTTCACAAGATGTACAATATGCACTTGATGTGAAAAGAATATCAAGCGCTAATGTCTGGGAAAAAATGAGTGGCTGTACTTAATTCCAGTTTTTCTTCTAAATTAATTACCCAGCTATTCTCATCATTTTTATATTCATACTACATTTTTTCTTTAGGATCTCTGCTTAAAAAAGAAAGATATTTAATCCAGTAGATTTTAAATTATCTATACAATATACAAGTTATCTATAAGGATAGATAACTGGTATATTGCAGGGCTGTGTAGTACCAAATAGTTCTTTGTGGAATGTTTACGTTTAACTTTAAAATAATTATTACTCTAGCTTCTGTCTTTAACTAAATTAATCAAGCAGTTTCATTACAAGTATTTTTGGCCATGTATTTTTATTATATAGGGTTGTGATAAAGTAATGCACTACATACATTAAATGTACAATGCGTTTTCGAAAATAGAAAGCTAGATTTCTCTTACATTAATAACTGAAGTTTGTTTTTCTGTATTGTAATATAATAACTAATAAGTAAAGTAGAGGTCACGAAAAAAAAACTAGAGAAAATTCATAAAAACGAACTAAACTTGACTAAATTTTAGTAATAACTTATTAAAGAATTAACTAAATAGTCTTTTAAGCCAAATATATTTGTTAAAGTTCAAACTGTGTCTCGTTCACTATCTCACATAGGTCAAGACAATGATGCACTGATTTACAGGTTTTTCGATAAACTGTTATACGAATTGAGTCTTCTTTTTAACATAGACCCGACTTTTGAATGTCTCCATAGAAAAAAACTCATGGAGTAAGATCAGGTGACCTAGGTGGCCAGTCTACGTCTTCCAATCCCCCTTCCTTGAAACTGGTTATTCAAAAACATTGAGACCATAATGTGGTGAAGCGCCATCTTGTTAGAATCAAAGACTGGAATTTAAGCAGTACCATACGAAGATATTCTAAAAATCCCTCAGATGTTGAATTCCCATGAAAAAAACATAGGGACCAATAAATCTGGATGTGTTTTGTTCGAAAACACTGGAAATTTTTCCTAGCCCAGTAGCGATTTACTATACCTCTTAAACTAAAATTTGTTTTGTCTGAAAATGCTACACTTCGGACTTTCATCACAATGCTCCATAAAAATTCCAAACGTGTGTCCGGATCATCTCCTGAGAATTAGTAAACAAGCTGAAGTTTTTAAGGGTGTATTTTTTCTTTCTTTGAACACTTTGCTACAAACGACTGACTTACATTTCGTAGTAAGGTAATTTCAGCTGTAGCCGCGATGTCTTCTAATGACAACAAAAAATCTGACTTTCCATGGTAGCTAGTTCCTGGTCTTGCAGATTTTGAAGCATTAACCGAACATAAATTGAATAAATTCAAGAAGTAAACAAATTTGAGTACAAACATAGATCTTAGTCACGAGTTAAATTGAAATTATATACAACACTGTCGAATAAATATTTAAACAAGAAAATATCCAGAAGCGTATTTTCGTCATGGGATAGAGTACCATAATACAGACGATTTATCTTATAAATGAATTAGATTACACTGTAACTCTGTAAGCTGGGTACATAAAAATATTTCAGTATATCCTGGAATTTATTTATTAAAAAAACTTTTCAATCAATGTAATTAACTTTGAAGTACAGAAAACATAATATCGCATTCAGAGCTTTGTGGTTTTGTTTGTAATAAAAAAATATATACTCACAAACATCTATTTATTTGAAAAAATCGTTCGCCGTAAATCAACATCCTGAATAGGTTCGTAATCAAGCATGTGCATTACAGCGATCCTAAATTGGTTACCAACTGATTCGGATTCGATTCTAAATTGATTCATGACATGGCGTCATCGCAATAGAAACCAGAGGAGGGACGGAGTAAGAGAGTAATAGATAGAGAAAGGATGAGAGACAATTAGGAATGTGGAGAGGAGAATATAGGCATCACGCAGCTGGACGCATTCAATTTTATCGACGAATTTTTGGTAACTTCTGCTTTGGAAATCGTCAGATTATATATTTTTCACTATCCTCGAATTATTTCCTCCCAGATAAAAAAAAATTAGCTACGATCGAGAATGTCGAGACGACGTTTGTAGCCCTCTCCTATCTTTACGTCAAATTGTCAGACAGAGGGAGGTAGACATTTTATAGTACGTAATTAACTTCACCCTACCTTAATCTGGCGCGCTGGAGAAATTCTGATAATAATTTTAATTTACAGGGTTAAGGTATTCCCCTGTATATTACACTGACGAGCTTTCGTAAATTCCCGCTTGGGCTTCCCTACTATAAATATTTCTATGTTAATTCAGATTGATTTGTACAAACGGCATCTGACGTTAAAATCAGATTTTTATTTTGATTGATATCTTGTGGAATTCATTTTATTTTAACTATTTTTGTTGATTTCTCTGTTTAGTGTTTCTATATTTATTACATATTGAATTGTACTCTAGAATAACACGTTTTATACTGCAGAGAGATTTTTATTGGAAAATTTGACAAGCTGGAACGAAATAAAGACGAAAATGATGTAACTTAAGTCATAATAGGAGACGGTGTAATAAGTATTCGGAATGAAATTATCGATTTTATACGTTTGTAAGTGAACAATCACTTTATTTTGAATTTCTAATAATATTAATTCGACAAAATCAAATAGAGGCTATTTTTCTGTTTTCATAAAACTGCCTTTAGCAACATAGAATCCTTCTCCAGTTCTATATTGTTTTGATTAGAAGCTAATGTATATTTATAATCAATATAGAATTACTAGATCCAACCTTATTTCATTTCTTAACTATAAATAAAAATATGTTCATTCGATATTCGATTATAGTTTAGATCAGAGGCGGGGAACTTTATTTGTAACGGGGGCCACATTACGGTTTACTTTTTGTACGCGTGCAAATCGTTTTATGTATATATAAAAAAATTATTCAGAACATTTTTCCTCGTATCATTTATAACCAATTAAGTACAATTGAATGGAAAAAATTGATGAGCATTATTAATGAAAAAATTATCATGAGATTTATGGTGCTGTATGAATTCTCTTAAACATTCAATGTCCGGTACTTCGATTTATGTGGTACCTAAACGAAATTTGCTTTCTAAATCCGATCAGTTACTGATGTTCTTCATTTCGATTTTAGAAACTTCGTTTTCATGTAGAGCTATACAAAGTGATATAAGTCAAGTTTAGACCAATAGAAGAAGATGACGGTTCTATTATACGTGTTCACTTTTATTTTTTATATTAACATCATTAGAACTGCTTTTGTTATGATTTTAAGACTAACTTATTGATAGAGATTCTGATATATGTGTTTGATTCATTACATATTAATTACGCTGGTTAAAAATTTCTGATTTTCAAAAAGGTCTCACGGGCTAAAATAGACTATCACATAGGCCCTAGGGATGGAGGTTGTCCACCGTTGGATTAGAAGATTAGATGAATATAGACACTGCGTTTTTTTCGTTATTGAGTTAAATGTTTTTGGATTTATTCATAAAGTCGATATGCTCTTGGAAATCATTAGATTTAACTTGCATTCTTTGCAGGTAGTGAAGAGAAGAGAAGAAAAGTATATTGTTTAGCTAGATTTTCGATAAGCTCCCTTTCCAATACATATGAAAATTAGTCACTTTCTCGTATTTTACAAAACGTATTTCCTTGAAACCAGAAGCTTCTCTTATATTGGAATTCAATAAAATCAGGATTCATATTACCATACGGAAGGCAAGCTAGGATTTTTTTAATATACATTTATTTAAGTATACATTTAAAGAGTTTATAGATGAAAAATACAAATTTGATTTTGGAGCTAGAAGATAATCAAAAACTAAGAATCACTTTCTCCAAAATATCTCAAAAACAGAAAATTCTAAATGCGACAAAATTAAAATTCAGCTGGTGTTTACTCACATAAATTGAGATGGGTCTTTTCTATAACAAAATTTCCTCAGCCCACCCCTTTCGGAGATATCACCCTTAAAATGTGGTTAAAATGTGGCTTATTGTTTTTATAAAATTTCAATGAAGCTAGAAGCTTGAAATTCTGTACTTTTCGTGCTCTCTGTAAATTTTTTTCCAAGCCAATAGCAACAGAAAAAAAATAAAGATCATAATTTATAATTTTTTAAAAAATTTAGTGGATAACAGTAAATATCTAAAATGTAATATGATTAAAAAAAAGATGGAAATGACCCCGTAAGTCTTTTCATAAAAAAATATGGAAAGTCAATTTTAATCACCACATGTTAATGATGATATCTCGCAAAGGGATGGACTGAAGAAATGTCGTTATAGTAAAGATTTAATTTCATACGAGTAATTACCTGAATTTTGTCGCATGAATTTAGAAAGACCATGTATATGGGAATAAAAATTTTCAACAAAATTCTATCTATTGAAAACATTTATATTTTAAATTTAAAATTCAAACAATATTATCGTAAGCTATGAATTTCAATTGTTTATTCCAAAAATATCGATTTCTATTGCAATTACGCAAATTTTGACTCCTAAATTTTTTATCTAAACGTAATGTTTTCATATATTTTTTAAAAAGTGATATTTGGGGTGGTTCTTAATTAATTTCTACCCTTCAAATGGAATTCAACATTTTTTAACCAAAAAGTATACTAAATCAACTTATATTGAAAATGTAGGCTTGCCTTTCAGATATTAATTTGAATCGTCATTTTATTGGACTGATCCGTTTATTCAATATTACCATATAGATGGGTATTTACAGTGGTATATTCAAAATATTCAAACCAGTGTGAAAATTTGTATAGTGGCATGAAAATATTGAGCGTAGGTTGAAATATCGTGTAACTAATTTTTGGAAATTGTTTTAAACGACTCTAATCACATAAGAAATAGAGTACATAGATATTTATGGAGGGTTGTATTATCAATAAAACCAATGTTTAAGTTTTTAAGTGATTTTCATACTTTACTTGATATAAAAGTATACTACAGTGTACACATGAATTGACAAATAATCCAAACAAAATGTTTGATTAAAACGAATCCCAAAAGACGAAAGATGTGTTTACATTCACCTCGAGAGATCTAAAGATCATTGTATGCACTCTAACGCTGTAGGACTTGAAGGAAACTTTGAAGTTTATAATATCAAAGTATATTATAAACTAGAAAGTAGGTGGATATGTCGTTTTGCTGAAACAAAGTAACGCATTCAATATATATGCTCTTACTATGTTCTACTCTTGCAGAATAATTAATTTCATCCCTATATTATAACAAAACACCGCGCTGCGTAGAATTTCGTAAGATATTTATATTTTCTTTTTTGTAGCTAAGTTTTTCACTATTTTTTGTCAAACTCCACATCTTAAATCGACAATAATATTGAATTTCAGTTGGAAAAACAAACAAAAAACTGCATGAAATACAAACAGAGTTGTTCCAATTAAATTGCATAGTCAAGAGGATTTTTGTCTTATGTTGCATCAAGAATCAATGAGAAGGCAAAATTTAATATTCTATCTTTAATTGCCGCCATACGAGAAGTGTAAAGAGTCTAAAGGAAACATTCTTGAAGATCGAGCAGGAAGCTAGTGAAAGGGGGCTAGAACTGAATCAAGAGAAGACTAAGTATATTGAGTTGGAAAGAAAAAAAAATGGCGCCCAACATAAGAATATAGAGATAGGTAAATATACATTCGAGGGGGCTAATAATTTTAAATACTTGGGAGTAACAGTTAGCAACTATAACGAACGAGGAGAGAAAATTACTGAAAGGATCCAGGCAGGCTACCGAGCATATCATAAATTCCGGATTCTAATGCTATGCAAAAAATCAGTAGACGTACTAAAATGAAAATATACAGAGCAGCAATAAGGACAACAGTAACTTATGGAGGAGAAACGATAAATCTGACAAAAACTGATTAAGAAAAACTCAACACCTTCGAAAGAAAAATGTTAAGAAGGATATATGATCATAAGAATCCTTATGATCGCTAAAATTAGAGAAATTTTAAATGAAGAGACCAGATTTATGAAATCGCAGCTAATATGATGGCTAGCACACATAAACCGGATGAAAAATAATAGTGAAGTTAAAAAAGTAACAAAATAGAAACCCTTAGGAAACAGGCCCAAAGGAAGACCAAAAAACCAATGGGAAAGTCAAGCAACAAGTGATCTGGACAAAATAGGAGTTCATGGGTGGTGGAGTCATAACCAGGACAGGAAAAAATGGAGAAAAATAGTTTATTCGTAAAATAAAATATGAAATAATCCCCTGATTCTGATTAGATCAGCAAATTTTGTAGTATATTCATTGATGTTAAATTGCCTAATGAAATTCGTTCAATATCTCATCAAGCACAACATTGAAGATGATGTTCAAAACTCCATAAAGATACTTTCCATAGAAAGTTTTGAAGAAATAATCATGATGAGTTGTAAGCTACTTTCAAGAAATAATTTCATTAGTTTCTGTTAATGTGTAAACAAGCAAGAATGGACAGTGTTTAGAATAATTTCAGTGGTCCTGCTATAAATAATGTTACTGTTTTATTGAAGTTTCTGTTTCTAAACATAAAAGGAGTGACGGTTATTTTTCCCAATAATTTTCAGAAATTATAATCACTCACGAGGCTGGAGCGCTGAAGCTATATGATCAGTTGAAGCAGATCAGAAATAAAAGATTTTATCAACTGGGTATATACACGAGTAGCGTATTATATAAAACATATTAACCTATTTATGGGTTAATCCTTCACACTAAGCGAACAATCTAAAAAACATTTGTTGGAATTTGAAACTTTTCATTTGGTGAGCTGGACTATATTTGGAATAGAATTACAAATATATGGATGCAGTGTAGAGTACAAAAAATGTATTTGATAGAATGTTGATTCAAATTTGATTTTGATATTATGTAAGTGGATTAGCGTACTGGGAATAATGAAAAATTATCCATTTATTCGATATTTCAAAAACTGGAATTAGAATAATTCCCTTGTAGGGAATAATGTGAACGGAAACATCGGTTTTATAACTTTGTATAAAAGATAAATTGCTTAAACAAACTCAAAATATTGTATACATATTCCAAACTGATAAATTATGGATTATGATTATCTCAAATGAATTTCTCATCAAATTGTAGTAACTAGCATATATAAATGAAATATATGCACCTTTTTGTCGCTTATATTACAGTAACTGCAACGTTCATTCATCCTTTTTTACGTTATTTTTGTGAATTGGAGGATAAAATGTTATAACAGTAAAGAAATTTGGAAAAAAGAGCGGTAAACAGATAATTGAAGCAAGGCTGAAATATACCCTACTCACAAGAAATGTGACAAGACCTGCTGCGAGAGCTACAAGCGTAAAGCTCAGCTTCATGTGACCCACAAAGCTTTAGCCCGAATGATATGAAACAAAGTAGGGCTACCTTAAAAGCAATAAACAGCAATAACCAAGACCAAAATCTAGAACTACATCACCTGTTCGTATATTCTATATAAGATTATAATTTAATAGAGCTTCTAAAGAGTTCCAAGAAAACTAATTAGAATGGTAAAACAGATTCTGGATACAACTGAGATCATATTGTTGGAAGAAAGCTTTAAAGTGAAAAGAAGATTGAAGGAAGGGGCACCAATATCCATTCTACTTTTTAATCTCATATTGGAGGCAATCATAAAAGAATCCAAAAGATTCGGGTTAAATGGCTAAAAAATTAAATAATTGAAATGAAACAGCAGAAGAAGAATCTGGAGGAAAATCGACCTTTCAGGGCGGTAAACAAACAATATTATTTTGAAAATATCTAGAATTGCTGTTCAACAGCTAGAAAATTTACACAAGTAGTCAGGTTGATTGGAGTACGCATACAGAATGAATGCAAACATAATTGCTAAGAGAGTACAAACGGAGGGAGAGAAGAAAAATGGGCAGGCCAAAAAAGAAATGGATAGGAGAGGGCAGAAAAGGATTGAAATTAAAAGCAAGAAAGATCAAAACAGAGCTTAAAGAGTTTGATTATACTCAAGTTTGAAATATATATTTTTACAATTGAAAAATTTATAGATTGTTGTTTTGTCCATTCAATTCAATTTCAAATTCATTATAATGAATAATAAAGTATAATGTAACAAAAATGGTTGTAATGTTTGAAAAAATAGTTAAAAACTAAATAAACATAGTAATACCATAAACTGTGGGTGTTCAAATGTTATCCAACTGGCTCTACTCACTGTATATTTTGTCATATTGTTGATGTCCATGATAACAAATTTACTCCATAGAGGATTTTTCTTCTAGTTATTAAAAGTTGAGTGAGCAAATTTATTTTACAAGTCTCCATCTATTTGTTCACAATATATCTTTTCAATTTCATCATCATCAGCATCTACTATTTAAAGGGTTCTTGAAGACCAATTGAACCAAGATTTAGGCGAAAAATTTTATCTACTCCTTGGTAGATTTTAAATATGGGTTTGTTTTCATTGAATTACAGAATTTATTTCATATTATCAAAGTTCCTTTGATGAAACGCCCACTCCAATAAATCAATATGAATGCAATTGTGATAATTATTAAGCTACAAGCGTGAAGAAGGTTAAACTTCGTCTAATATAAGTAGTTTTTTATTGGGAACGTGGCAAGGAAACACCAAACTGGACTAACTTCAATATATTTTCCGAGCTTTCGAATACATATGTATTTATCGTTTGGGAAATAATTAATTGAGATTTCTGGTGATTTTTTGATATTATTAAAGCTCTTAAAGTTTTTAATCTCATAGAATTCAATATTCAAATTGATGTTGGTAGAAATATTGGTGTTTCCTTGCCATGTTCCCAATAAATAACTACTAATAATATAGCTGTCAAAGACTTCTTTACAATTTATATCTACCTTCTATTAAGTTTTGTATAGTTGTGGTTGCATCCATTTGGTTGTTTACATCGCTGTATTCTACTCTCATCAGTGAACAGATCTTTTTAGTGAGAAGTTTGCAGGACACTTGGAATTTGTCGCATTTTTGAGATTTATTATTAGTATAATCTCTTCTTTTTTGTAATATCAAACACTGTTGAAATAGTCCAATTTAGTTTCAATTTCTGGAAGCGTTGATGATATTCATAAGAAACACAATTTCGACACTACTATTACACCAACACGTACAATAATCACACTATCTGACGAGCGTTTTAATAACCAATTTATTGCTTTCACAGACTGAAGTCGAAATAACCTGTTTTAGTTTATCTCCAGTCAGATAATGTAATTGTGAGTTTTGGTGTAATGGTAATGTGAATAGTGTATTCAGTATGGCCTAGTTCCAAGTTTGAAATATTTCCAGTTTCTTATTGTTAAAAATCTTTGGAATTAATTAAAAATATCGAAACTTTATGATGGTAAAAGTATTATGTTATGAACCAGATGCTCTCCAAAGTCATCTGTTCTGTTTCTCTAAAAACGTAGTATATCTACTCAACTTCCGCGTTAGAACAAACTGTTATTTAGAACCTTGTTTATCTCTTCGATTAATAAAACTAAAGTAATTATTCATAACTATAATGAATATTGCGTTATCAACTATGCTCGCTTGCTCTGACTCAGCCTTTTTTTAATGTCAGTAAATTACGAACGGAATTTAATTAAATTCATCGGTGATTAAAACTAAGCGAGATTATAAATTAACTTATTCTAATTGTAATGACAACGTGTTATCAAATATTTTATAACGTTAATGATATTTTAGTTACAAAGGGGAAATCCAAATTAAGTGCAAGGATTCCAAAGGCTAATAAACTCGTGAGTCCATTCTGCATAAAATATAATTCTCAAACTAAGCTTTCCCTTTCACGACAGATCGTTTATTTTTTTGCGAAGACTAATTTTACTTATTTGGAGTCTCATTCTACATTTCATTGTTATTGCGACAGCATTAGCTTGATAAAAGAATTCTTCAGGAAAGCTATTTGTGAAAACAAACACTTAATGTATATAGCTACTTTAAAAATTAGAGAAGATTAAATGGTTCTCAGTATAACGATGTATTATTGTTGCATGACAACAACATAGTTTTGTTTTGTAAACTTCATGGTTTTATAATAGTATTTTATGATGAAAAATGATTTCAAATACTTATAAGTGCAAGGAATATCTACGTTGGTGAAGGACTGGGTGTAGTAAATGAGACACTAGATGATTCTTCATTAATTACTTGGTACTTACTATTCTATTCGACTTGCATAAATGCATGGATGATGTTTTAATAAGACTTCGAGTATGGTATTCATCATTCAGTTACTAAGATCTTTTTGTACTTATTGATTGAAGGTGATCTATTGATCAATATAAATTGTGCAAATTGTCAGTATCAATATCATACTTTAATAAAGAAACTAATAATAATATAATATTCGATACATTATTCTTTAAAAACGAAAAAATTGTGTATCTTGTTATCAAAAAGCTCAATTTATCTCTTGATTTCAAACCACAAATGTATAATCAACAGTTAAACTTCGATTAACTAAGACAAACTTTTGAAAACAAATCAAATTAAAACTTGCAACATTCAGTGATCACTTTGCGAATTATCTTAGCAATCAAGTTACTAACGTGACTACAATTTCAAAAGAAATACTTTTACACGTTGTTTGAGAAACAAAACACGTTTTCTTTACCCAAAGATTGCTGAAATTCTAATGAGTTAACTGACTCAATGTTGCCGGTTTCTCGCATCTTTTCCTTTCTGGAAATAATTTAAATGTTTATTTTTTGCCTGACCTTTTGGAAGTTGTCAGATATTTCGATTTGTTATCTCATACCAGGACAGTTAATCATCTTGTAGGTCTAAAAATTCACTGCAAAACACCAACTATTAATACATTCAGTAATTGCTAACTCATTGGCCTGTTTCATGTTCCATAGTCTCTGGAACCGATGAACGCACGGCTGTGTTAGGTAGCCCTTTGAAATTTATTATTGTATACTATGTAGGTCCAGTTGAATGACCATTTTCTTTAAATTATTATTTCGAATGTTCAATTCGAAATAAATAAGTTCCATTTATTTTGATTTCATTTTCTCGTGGTAATTACACAACTTGTTAGAAAATAAGTCAAATAGTAAGAAGTGAGTACACATGTATTCGTCTCTAGCAGATATCATACTGACGTTTGAGATGAGTTTGGTTCAATATCATTATCTTCAGTTCAACGTCAGTGGTTTCAATTTCATATAAGATTTTTTTGGGTGTCACGTTGACGTTGTGTTATTAATTGACTCATTAGTTGTATTTCTATTTCAATGATTGTATTCCTTAACCTCTTTATTCTCAAATTTTTCTTAAAGGTTTAACTATGTTGTCTTTTTTAGCAATTTTATCCCTCTTGATCCTCATGTTTGATACTCTGGTATTTGATTCAGTTCTAAGTTTTGAATTTTTATAATTGAATGTATGTTTTTTCGATATTTCATGGTTTGTTAATGAAGCTTCATTTTTTTATCGTATTGATAACCTTTGAATCTATTTTCTTAATACTGAGATGTCTGCCTTATGTAACCAACCATTACAAGGTAATTGATTAGGTCGGAATTTCTGCAACCGTTGGTGATATTCATACTGAACACATTATTTACATTATTATTATAGTGTTTTAGAGGTAGTGTATAAATAGTGTGTTCAGTAAGGCACTTGATATATTATATTACTCATTTTGTTTTTGGATGTTTTAAATTTTAGCTTAGTGAAATATTTTGATAATTTATTATGTCCTTTACGACTTATTCTAATATGATATTTATTGAAATGAATCTTATAGTCTTTGTTTATTTTGGAGAGCAGGGGAGTTATTAAGTTGGTGCAAAATGTCCATATATCTACGAATAACTTTGCTGCAAACACGATAGGTACTTATACCTCATCATTTTTAAAAAAAATACTCCTATAAAATATGTTTTTAAATCATTTAATCATTCACTTCATTGAGCATAAAGTCAATTAGTCATGTTGGTCCTGTAAAGAGTAGAAACAACATATAAATCAAGATAAAATATGAGTTTCACTTTTTACAATTCATCTCATTCTTATTTCATGTACATCATTACAGAAATCTGTGATATAAAATTTAGTATTTTTTTGTACTTCGTATCTGGGGTTTCGAAATATTTGATATCCGCATATATGTCTTCAAATCATATTTTCACAAATTTCGAGAGGTTTCCTACAATAATTTTCCGCTACAAACGAAAGCAGCCATTCGAACATTGAATTACAAGGTACAAGATCGAATTTAGTGATGTTATTAGTGGAAGTTACTTAGCTTGGGACGGATTTTAAATGTAGGATTATCGGCTGTTACCTTTTCAGGATGGATTAATAGCCGTTTATATCAATGACTGTAAATGGTTGTTTATGGCCGAATACATTTGAATTTTGGGATATTTAATAATTTCCCACCATTAAGGTACTTATACTTATAAATTAAGTATTGTTTGTTATATTGGGGTCATTAATAATCGCATGATTTTCAACTAACCCTTCTATCTTGTATTTATTAGTTATTGGGAAACGAGGTGAGCTTTTTTTAAAAACAAAAAAGGAACAATTACCTTGTTAGTAGCACAAAATATCGTCTACCTTATAAGATGGCAAAACTCGCACGTCGAATTCCGATTTGCCTCAATCAGTACATCTCCAGCATTAACCGGCCTATTTCAATAAACTTTCGAGTATTCTAGAAAAAAGTAATGTAAGTGCGGAAATATTGGTGGCTATTCCATTATATTGCGCCTTCCTGAATATTAGGGTATTATTATATCAAATTTCAAGAAGTTTAAGATTTGTTCAGATGTAAAGTATCAAAAAACTATAGAACTAATATTCTATTGTTGATGATACCTGGCATCCATATACTTTCTAAAGACGGTACTTATGAGCCTCACAAAACCAATATGGGTTTTTCCAATTCCAGAAATGGCTATTGTACCTGTTACCTATTCAATTAAAATAAAAAGTAGTTCCATCTAATAATACTCGTAGTACATTCATTATTCTTGTTATATTAAATATGCATATGACTTTCCTAGGAATCTTTGAATATAATTAATTACTAAAATATGATGTTTCGACTGCCCACACTCGAGTGTTTTTGATAAAAACTCAATTAGAATTGGAATAGTAGTAACGATATTAGATTTTACTGTCGCCTCGGAGGCTATCAAGTAGATGGTGAAGAACATTTTCAACATATGCTACGTTAATTCAGACTCGATAGCAGTAAAAAGGTACTTAATTTTTTTGTTTTTAGAAGAACTTTGTCTCGTTTCCCAATAACCACACACGTAAAAGGGTAAAAAAGGTTATAATGAGATTCTATTTTTCACGAACTTCTCAATAACCTTACACGACATACTTTTCTATGTAAAAGAAGACAGGTACCGTTGTAGTTGAGAGTTGAATTTATTTTCAACAACATAAAAATAATTCACGTCAGTCCCTGCACACAAATCTGTATGATGACTAGTATGTTATAGATGATAAACCCTAAGAATTATGGTGACCGAAATTGAAAGTTCGGAATTTGAAAGTCTGGCAACACTTTGAACATTTCTTCAGATATGAAGAGGTATAAGTCCTGAACCAGTGGAATAATCAGTAAAAGGTACTTCACACAAAATTATGCCAAAAAGGATTTATACTCAACGTCTCAATTAGTGTGATGTTAATTGAAATAAATAAAAAAAATATTTCATTCCAAATCACGCAAATGCGCAAGTAAAAGATCAGATACAATTTCTATTACCACAGTTGCCTGTTTTTTCTGTCTTATATGACACATATATCTTAGAACAAAGTGTTGTTGCTTCGCGAGAGTTTCCAGATGCCTTTGCCTACGTTAAATGCATATCTGCAATTACAGTAAACGTTTCTACCATATTCAGAAAATATATGACGGTAAAAAATTCTCATCCAGCTGTCTGCGTTACAAATAAATTGGTCACTACTTCGTAGAAATGCTAGGATATAACAATGGTGGAAACTTAATGTTCTCTACGGTGTAACACAGAATACCATATCGCTCGAAAGCACTCGTCGATATAGAATTCTGATATTCAGTATTCTTAAAACAATTCTGTAGTATAATTATACAAAGAAACAACATGTTTATCATCTCAATATGAGATAATCATTTGAGCGCTTGCAGTTGCACATTTCTAGGTATTCAATATATCAAAATACAGAATTATACAGAATTTTAAGCGTCAAACAAGTGTTAATTATACCTAAAGTGCGAAGAAATGCAGCTCACTGACCTCCTGAGAGGTCAAATTGTAAATCCTCGCGAAGCTGGACTGTCTTTCCAAGAAATTGGTGCTAGAATAAACAAGAGTGTAGATAATGTTATTGTTATGTCCTATTGTAAGAGGAGGACCTGACAAGAAGAGCCAAGACATCTGTGAGGTATCGTAGAACTTTAAATGGTTTGAAAAAAGAAAATTATAAAATTTCTGATGATGCGAGAATTCACGAAATGCGAAAACGTCTGATTGAAAAGATAAGAGTTGAAACTGCTGCCGAAATAATAGTCAAATTAGAGTTTGTTTGTGGGATGTTCCTGTATATAATTAAGACGTTTAGAAAATCTAGAATTATGTCTACGAAGCTTTGTTTAATACTCTTGATGTCAAGTACGATTGGGTTGACGACGCGCTTTGCAGAAAATAGACGAAATTATAAAATTGATGGAAAATAAATAAATTGGTATTACTGAAAAGTTTTCACAAATAATTATTTCAATTAATAGAGTGTCGGAACTACTAGAAAGAATACGTCCGGTCATACTCTCCAATCAAAAGGATTTGGGGTATTGCCAAAAACCGTCTAAATAAATATATTTAAGAGCTCTCTTTAAGTTTGTATTCTATTTTTCGTTCTATTTACCAATCCCAGCTTTCACTTATATGTGTTAATATTGACCGGTATACTGTCTAATTTACCGGGCTTCCATGTCTTAGACATTTTTTTATTTATTTCCGTGTTGTCTGCTTCTTCTCTGTGTATTATCACCCTAAGTATTTGATAATTTTGACCTGTATCATTGGGTTCTCCTATGTATATTAATTTTCATTTACCATCATTAATCTTCTGATTTTTTTAGTTCTTTTTCCCATATAGTGGTGTTGTCTATCAGGTCATCTGCGATGGTGTACTTCGACAATATTCTACTAGGTTTATCCTATAATATACCATTCTTACTTTTTGTAATTCTTTTTTTGTAGCTTTAATAATAGCTTCAATCATAAATCCATAACTATTATGAACAACCCTTTCCTGTCTTAGTCCGTCTTTTGTTATAAAGTTAACCTTGTTGTCGGCAAATAAAGTCTTGGTTGTGATCAATAGCCTTTTAGGTATATTTCTCTACTTCAGGCTTAAAGCTTTGTTTAATTTCCACTTCCAAAATCATTTTGGAACTAAAGAAGAACTAAAAAATATACATAACATAAAGCTAACTCAGTCCATTCCCTTGAAAAGAAGAGCTCATACCTTCCCAGAGGTAGAATCAAATAAATTTATTTTATAATTATCGAAGTTGTAAAATGTATGTGTACGCCGTTGGGTCTTCAATACAGCAACTCATTTCGAAGATTTGGTGTTTTGTCTTATGTAAAGGTTCTAGGTAACCAAATTAAGAAACCAAATGAAAATAAATATTTATACTAAAAGTTATTGTACCGTACCCTCCCAAGTCATTTTATCATTGTTCATTCTATTTAAAGAATATTAAAAAGTTGTTAAATACTACAGAAGTCGATTCAAATGAAAAACATCTATTCATACTGAATGTTATGGTCCCATCAGAAATTCGATACGGGACCTTTTGAACTTTATAGTAACATTTCGCCGATACTGGTAGAGGTGTCTTGTGCAAACTCGTAAATTATTCGACCATTTCTCGTTTTAAGGTTAAATCAGATTCAAACGAGGTCAACAGTAAAATATTTTGCAGAAGTTTCAGTAATCCGTTAATCCTCAGAAATTCCCACCCGTCTCATAAACAAATTAAAACCGGTTTTAGATAAATTTGGATCCCTTTCAGACAAACGAGAAATTCCCGATTAGAAAAAAGTTTTTGTATAAATCACGGAATATTTTTGTGAAGAATACGGCGCGGGCTTCGTAGGCCGTTAATTTAACTACAGACCTTTCATTAAGACATAATCACATTTTAAACAAAACGATGGATTATCGTTATAATTTCAGCGTCTTATACAAAAACCTTTGTCTAAATTTTTAGTTTTTGCCACAGGACTAATAAAAATAAAAACGTTCTCATCTTCTCAGAAATGTGAAATTCAATAGAATGAAAGCCCCGAGCTTTCGGCGACAAAGAATTTGATTACAAACGAATTTTGAGATGTGCCCTGAGTATATCGGATTGTTCAATCTCTGCATTTTTAATAAAAAAAGGTGAAATTTGATTTTGAGTTACCTAAAATTAATTTAACGACAGAGGAGAAACCCTGGAAGTTTAACTTATCGTAATAGTAGAAACATATTTTATTTATACCACTTGGAAAGTCTATTGTTAATTGTATTATATTTCAATAGGCTTATTGAGAAGATTTTGGAAATTGCCTTGAATACTTCTTTATTGCAAATACAAATTTGAAATTTTCAAAACTGCACAAAAGTAATTATATACGGGGATGGTCCCGAAACTACCTGGCCCAACAAAGAAAACAAAAAAATTTTAGAGAAAAAATGATTTATTTTTCAAAGTAATTTCTTTTTAGCTGTATATATTATGTACTTTCTAATACAGTTCTATTTTTCAAGCAACTACCGCCAGCTCTAGGTCAGGTCAGGTACTTCTGGGACCATTCTCTTATAGTACAGGGGATGTAAGTAACGATTTTGTGCCTGAGCAGGACTAGTAAATCATAGAAATATTTCATTAGTATAAAAATCAGATTTCATTATCTACTCCTGAAACAATAATAAAAAACGACTCATTTCAACAAAGTTGTGCCAATTATACGATTCGTGCCAAATATGATATTAAATAAACAATTCCTGCTTTTTATGTTACAAATAACTTGAATCTACTGTATGTACATTATGTTTCGTTTAGATGAATTCCTCGGTGACGCCTCGGCAGTAATTGTCCGATTGCAACACATTATAAGTACTTTATATCTAATAATATACTACATATTAGATACCTTCTACCTATTCAGCATGCTCTTAGACTAGCAGAAAAGGAAATCGGAAGCGTTTATCATTATTTTTTTTTAGAAATAGAAATAAAGGCAAGTCATTATTATGATGAATGGGATGTAGACACTTGTCATATCTCACCGGCATTCCCTTAAGAATAACTGTCATCAGTAAAAACCTTGGCGATCACTCTTGTTTAGTCCCAAAAAATCGATTGGTCGTCTCGTCGGACCAAGAGCCACTAGATTATTTATTTTCCTAAAAATAACGTGAAAATTGTGGCAATATATTTTGTCATTGCGTGAGAAGTCCTCGATAAATCGTTCCCTCTAATATGTCCAGATAATTTTTGATATATCTACATCAATTAAAATCAATCTATGTTCTGTCCAAAAGATAATTAAAGTTAATGTTGCTTTCTAGGAAAATAAATCTTCCCTCAAATAATCGAGAAATTTCAAAAATAATGATAGAAAAATAACAGCTTGAGAGATTTATCAATTAAATATATTATGTACTCAAAAATATACCAACATAAAATATGGATTGTTAGAAAAAGACTCTGCTACAGAACTTAACATTTCAAGTAGAACTTCAAAGAATATATAATATAGCTAATGGCTGATTTGAACTTGGATTATTATATTTCAACATTGCGCACACATATCTCATGTCCCACTAAACACTACCAAAACCCGGATTCCTCAAAAAAACCCATCATGGTACCTAAACTTGAACCTTTTAACGCAGCTGGGAAAATTGTGAGACGTACTCATGTGTACGTGCGTGTGCTGAGTACTCATTAATGACGTCGTATGCAGTTTCTTCCACTTTCAAGCACCAAAGGCACTCTGAATGGTCCGTGACGCCTCGAGCAAGTAAATGGAGTCTAAGATTACAGTTAAAAGATCAATAACTAGTTGAATTTCGTGTTTCCATCCGTAGAGAGTGTTTTGCGAACTGACGTATCAGACATTTGATAGATGCCTAGGATGGGTTTGGGTCCACTGGTGATTTTGCTGAATCCAATCTGGCGAGCGAATCAGCCTCGTCGTTATGCTCGTTTGCCACGTTGCCCGACCAATTTAAATAATGGTGCGAAAACTGATGAGAAAGTTTCAGCAAATTCCACTTTAGAATATTTTTCCAGAAAAAAAGTATAATTTGACGACAAATAAATATATATATGGGTTATACTAGAAGACGATCCACAAGGAAATCCACGAGGAAATGGACTATAAACAATCGATACAAAGATGTAATACCTAGAAGTCGAAGGTGGCATATCCCAGGTCAGCCATCAAGTGCCAGATTAAGGAAACAAGTGAAAATAGAAATAAAACAAAAAGTGTTTGAAGATAAATCTACATGTAATATAGATACTACAAAATCCAACAGAGATTGTAGGAAACTAAATTAACTATACAATTTTTATTTTCAGTATTTTCAGTTACGGTACGTGTATTACTGAATATAAATATATAAAAGCTGCTTCTAAGAGACGACAGATGCCAGAAGTAGTAATATTTAACCCGGTATAAGATGGAATCGTGTTTTCGAATGTTTGAAACGTGTTAGCAGAAGTTTTCTATCTCTTATATAGTTTGTTTGTAACAGCTGCTCTCACACAGTACTCATTCACTCAATATTGAAACTCATAGTAACTAGAAACTTACTTTTTGCGGAGCTTTTTTACTATAGGTTACGAAGTTGAATTCAACACGTGAAATAGCGCGAACTATGTGCAGGAAATAATGAAAAGCTACAGCTTTGTATTGATCCGAAATGTGATACTGGCTTTTACTAAAAACACATTACATTGTTTATGTGTAATATAATATATAGTGTAGTTAATATGTATGACCTTAATGCGTTTTTAGCATCATCTCTCAAAATGAAGACGGATCGATTTTTATTCACAATAAAAAAGATAATAATCTAATTAAAAAATAAATAATATAGTCAATAGTTCAGGTTATAAGAGATTTTTCATAACATCGAAGAGAAAGTATAATGGAAAAACTAAATACCTAATGAAAAAACACTATATTTAGAATGGACGAAAAAATAAAATTTTCAGTACAATTGGTCTCTAAGAATGATTTAAATAATGAAATAAATAAAGAAAGATGGTTTTATAAAAACCTTTAGTTTTTCAGAATTAACCACAAAATCCATTAGTGATTAAAGTTGAAATTCATATAGTAAAATGTTTGTAATAGTCGAAAAAGTAAATGTGTATAATAATATCAGGGAGTGTGGGCGCCCTGAATTTTATCCCACTACTCTTGACTAAGTTGGATTTTCTGGAACCGTTGGTGATATTCATACAGAATACACTACCACTACAACTACACTGTCTGCCGTGCGTTTCGATAACCAAAATATCATCTTCAGAGACTGAGGGTAAACTAAAACCTAATAATTTGCCTTACCTGTTTTGTACTAAATTTTCACACCAATAAACCTTTCCCACGAAAATTAATTCCAGCGGGAAAAACTCCTTTGCAGGAATCTTCATATTTATTCCTTGACTACTAAACTACAGAGTGGGCTGTAAGGAATTGGCACTTCCTCCATTTAGCAATTTCGAGGCTTTCAAATGCATCCAACAATTTATTATTGGATAAAATTCTAAACAATTTTACATTATTAACTTTAATGTTATGATTATGACTGGTAGCGTGATCGGCAATACTCGATTTTTCGGTCCGTCCATGTTTTAAATGAGCTATGTGCTCTTTAAACTGGACAATAACAGATCTCTTAGTTTGCCCAATATACTTCCGGTCACAATCACCACAGCTAATTTTATATATACTACCCTTTTTCAAATTTGGTATTTTATCCTTAGAACACTTGTTTTAATGTATTGTTGGATTTATAAGCCAATTTGAAACCCACTCTTTTAAATATTCCTTCCAACAATGCTCTTGAATTATATATCAAACGCCCACATCTTATTCTTTAATTATTTTTTAAAATAACAACAATTTTTACTTAATCAAAGTCTACGTTAGTAACCATGACAATGAATTTTCACACTTTATGCAGTGGCAGATTTTACAGCTAATTATTAAAATAAAATAGTTTTACTTTACTATAACCAGACTAAATGCATATATATATATATATATATATATATACAAGGGTCGTATTGTTCCTAACCCCCTTAGCCATTTCGAAACGGTAATCAACTTCCGGTACCTGAGCTCTATAGTCACCAAAAGAAACGAAATTACGAAAGACTTGAAGAGCCGAATTTAAACTGCCGCATATTTCCATATTTACACAATTGGTGGTGTTATATGTAAGTGAAGCCTGGTCTCTAGACGAAACACAAAGAAACGCAATAAGAGTTTTTTAAAACAAGACGCTTAGGCAATTATTTAGGGGTGTGGTGGAGAAAGGGAGATGGAGGGTTCGACATACCGATGAAATACTGTATACTATACCCATGTTCCATACATATTGACTGAAGTGAGAGCCAAATGCATTCATTGGATGGACAGAGAGCGAAGAGATGCAAGCCGTAGGTATAGCAGACGATACCTGCAAAGAAGCGGCAGGAGAGAGAATCACAAAATAGGTTTTGTGAGAGTGGCCAGAAGTCTCCTTACCTGCACTCAATTAGGTCAAGTTAAAAATTCCTACATATGACCAGCTTTCCTTAACAATTCTGTACCCATATATTCACAATTCACATTTTATTCTTTGGTGAATTTTGAATATTATGTTTTAAAAAAAATCTGATCAATTCTTTTATTTTATCTTTTTACTTTCAGAGGACTAAATATGGATTCACAAACTTTCAAAAGAAAAATTATAGAATAGGACAATAGTCATAGGATTGTAAGACGCATTCTTGAACCATCAAGCTATCGAACAGTGAATCATCATTTGCAAACGTCTTTTCTAACATTTCTATTCCATATATTTATACACCTTCACCATACATAAAATCAGTTACTCCTAAACTTTCTGGAATCTTTAAACAACATAATATTAGAATAGCATACAGTCAAACACTATTCAATCTGCTTTTACTAAAGTAAAAGATAAAACACCAATCAATAAATTGCCTCACCTAGTATATGAAATACCTTGTTTAAATTGTGACGAAAAGTACATTGGTCAGTCGAAAAGCTCACTGATCAGTCGGATCTTCTCACTTCTCACAAGAGTGATAGCAGATTATATCCTGATAGATGTTCATTAGCGACTCATGTCTATCATGAAGGACGAAAACTGATTTAAATAACCTTAGTGTAATTTATACATATTTTTTAAATTTTGAAAAAACAAATTCTATAAAAATTCAACGCCATTAACAACCAACTAACCTCACCTAACCTATAAATTTGAACTTCACTTATAACGACCTAACCTATAAAATTTATTGTCATTTATATTCTAGCCAATGAATATTCAACTGCATTCATAACGACCTAACCTATTGAAATTTAATGGTTATCCATAAATTTACCAATCGATATTAAACATCATTCACTAAAACTTATCCTTATTTAACCTATAAAAATTCAACGTCATTCATAATATAACCAATCAAAAATTAATGAAAATTCCTATAGTAACCAGAATCATTATTTCAATTAATCAAAATTTCTATCAACGTCAATTTGAATATTGAATTTTGATTTCTAGGAGTTTAAAAATTTTTAAAAGCATTAACAATATCAAAAATCACCGGAAATCTTAATTAATTATTGTAAGTACAATCTTATTATTGTTATACATTTATACATATTTTTTATATTGTATTTGACCATAATTTCAGTCCCAGACGATGAATACATAAGTATTCGAAAGCTCGAAGTCCACTTTGGTGTTTCCTTGCCACGTTCCCAATAAAAAATCGCTCATGATATAGCCGGCAAAAACTTCTTTACAATTCATCAAAAGGTCTAAGAAATAAGAACAAGCGTGAAAGTATACGAAAGTTTAAATGAGTAGTTTGATTAAAAGTTAGTGAAAATTTGTTTAGAAAATCCCATCAACACAGGCAGAAAAAGTAACAGTCAGTTCAATAAAGTGTGGTAATAACCTTGGGAATAGATCTATCAAAATTCGTATACCATCCATACATACCAATGTGAAATAATATTTACTTCGAGGTAACAGCAAATATGAATAGAGCTGGAAATATCTACTTGTACCTCTGCTGGCTCAAAAATAACAGTTTCTTAAATTAGATTTCGACCTTTTTCTCAATCCTCAATCGACGTCGATGATGACCAGTGACTTTCGCAAGGAAAATTCAATATTTATTGCGATCAAAATCTTGCTTAATAAACTGGCATATATGTTAATACACATTTTCACTTCAAGACTTTCATAACATGAAGGATATCGATACATAAACTTCAAAAAATAAGAGGTTAGAAATTGAATTAATTTAATTTAATCTCTAAATTTCGAATAAAGTATAAAGCTACTGAATTACACATTGTTAACACTACGAGTACAATAAACATTTTTTTTATAATCTTCGAGAGATAAATATTGGACACTATAGAATTGCAGACAACATTTAATCGGAGACGGTCCGAGTCCGAGTTTGAGAAAATGTTATTCATCCATCTCGTAGGATACTTATCACGAGTTATTTAATGTTCTAATTTGTCAATGTCATCTCTCTCGTATACATACAATTTCTTGAAAATCCCGAATTTCCAGAGAACGAAGTTTCTAAGGAAAGCAACCCAAAATATACCGTTACACGTACACATTGAACATACATGAAAAGGATGTGAATACAAGTAAATGTATCATTATAGTAAAGTAGTTTGAGGCGATACTAACATAAAAAGATAGTATTCATAATGAGGTTTAATGTCATATTATGTAAATATATTAGAATAAATTTTTATGATACTTCGAATTTCTTTTTGGTTTTGCTTGTATCAAAATATCATTTGACATTGACAACCCAGTTATATACTTAATTTAAAACATGAGTAGCGAGAAGATTGAAGAAGACATTGATTAGAAATTACATGTGGATTTTCTTTATCCTTCATATTATAAGTATCTAGTACCTTCTATTATAGTTGTATTTTCAACACTTGCATGGTACAGTTATGCTAATTGATTACTCCACTTCTTCGTTTTAACTTGTTATTGATGGTATTGTCGATGTAACATTCGGCAATTGCGGTTGATATCCACCCTTCTAGATTTTTTAAAGCTGTGGTGCTACCAATCTCGCTCTCAGAAATTGTTGCCGTTGATCGACAAAATAAATGACCCTTCTAAAAATCTTCCACAAACTTTCGCCAAAACATTGATTTCCACGTGACTTTTGACATGACGATTCAATAATATTCCCTCAAATATTAATATTATTCAATTAAAAAGAGTCACAACTGTTATAACTAGTTACGTGTGGTAGATATCGCCCAGTAAGATAACACCTTATCGGATCTAGACGACGTAAATTGGCCTTAAGTGTTCCAAGCTTCGTCACTGTGCCGATGCGTTCGGTTCCCAGGGTGGAGAAAAGAGCAAAAAAATAGAATTATAGCACTTTCTAGACCGAAATATTCCGGAGTCAAAATATTATTCCGTTTGGATCTCCGGGTGGAGACTGGTCTGGAGGGTCTATCAGGTAAAAATGCTGTACATCTGTAGTCCAAGAAACCTCATATTCTGGCTCTAGCAGAACCAAAGTGAATTTAGCAATATCAACTTGTATATCCTGGATACGACACACACATCCTATTCAGGTATAACATTGAATTCGCCTTCTTCGTTAGGGACAACATATCTTGCCAGCGGAAAGAGAATTTTGAGCTTTCATAATTCGACGTTATGTGGTTTAGAGTAATGACTCAAAAAACAAAAAAATTGTGTTGCTTTCTATTCAGATCTATACAGCTACCAAGTTACGTCTTTCCCGAACATTACAATCTAGAGAAGCTCAAGATCAATATTCACAGGCACGTACCACTCGAACTACTCGAGAGTGATAGGGTCTACCCTCCTGTCTTTTTAAATAATCCATGAACTATGTGATAGTTGTAAATAAATATTTATCAAAGATAGTATCACACAAATTTATGGTGCCTATAGACTAAAACTGTCCTGAACATATTTCAAATTGCAAGTTGAAATATATAGATGCGCTATGAATTTTGATGAAAACCAATAGTTTTTTTTTTCAAGCTTTGCAAATTGTTTATGACTACAAATTGCTCAACTGCTAAATCCGATTCTGAATTCGTATGATCTGAAGTTTATATATTGTTATGCACAGCAACTGTAATGATACACATTCCGCAGTTATGTAGAAAGATGTGCGTACCTGAAGGTAGTGTTATGCATATACACACAAACAGAGGTTACTATCGTTATAGTAAGGTACACATCCATCTATCACAGGTCGTAATGATCATTCTCTCTGTTATCAAACGTGGCAGCAGTCCGCAAACAAATCTATCATTTCCTTTGCCTTGGTAAAGAGCGACGGCATAGCGGTCGGCGGTGTAACGAGACTTAACAAGATTAACAAATTCAGGTGTCGTTGCTACTTTATAAAGCTTAAATTTTATATGAAGCAAATCAACTACACAACAACTATTTCGTATAATGAAAAATTCGTTTCTAATATTCGGATTAAGTGAATAGAAATTAATGTTAGAAGCTTGTTTCTAAGTGTCTTGTACAATTTTACGATAGAGAGAATAGTTAAATTTGAATTTAAAATCACTTGAATCTATAAAAATAATTCGAAAAAGTTGTTCCACCTCTATGCTTTTGGTTTAAAATAGCAAGTTCCTACTAACGTATTTTTTAAACCTCTCTAAATTTTACAAAAAAGTTTTTTCTATTATTACTTAATAGAATTTTTTTATGTAACTATGAAAATATTTAAAAATATACTTTGAAAATTAATACTATGGAAGTTGTGGAGTAAAATTTGTATTTTCATGAGGAGAATGTAGAGAAAATAGAGAAGAATAGAAATAATTGAATTTGTACACAGCTGATTCAAGGTTTCCGAGACAAAGGAACTAGGTGTTGAGTTCCCTAAACTTTCAGACTTCGTTTTGTAGTTATTATCAAGAGAAGGTAAGATAGGGAGGTTATTCTCTCATCAATTTAGGAAGTGATCTGATTCCCTGGTTTCGATCTGCTTACTCCACATAATCAATCACACAACGAATACCTTTCGACTGATTCCAAGGTCTCAATTTGTCTACTCTTTGGAATTCTCCGTCGGTTGATTTGACTTATATAGAAACTGGTTTAATCCAAGTGAAAGAATCCTGTAGAGGGTTCCGTTTTGTAAAGTAGATAGTTTAAGACAAAGAAATTGGATCATTTCTTAGATAAATGAACGAAAAACGCCCAATCCTCTTTTCTTGATAATATAAGTGGAAACCTATATGTCAAGAAATTCCAAATTTCCAGCGCGGGTCAATCCATGAATTTTGTTGAATTGAAATTTGAAATAAAAATGATGATGATGATGAATTGATTTGGAAAAATTATTTCTAGCTTCCGTTAATTTGTTAATTCGTCAGAGTCAGCAAATAAAACGTATCAATGATTCATTTGATCCAATTCCCAAGTTTCATCGGTATCTTAAGGTGACAATAATTTACGTCAATATGTCTCTCCTAGTGAATTCCTAATGTAGGAAAGTGGAAAATGGGAACTGTGAATTAAACCTCTAATATCTAAGAGCAAGTGTCAAATAACTTTATGCATGGTGGTTTTGTCCCACTACTCAGAAAACCATAAACGGCACATCTATTCCAGCCAAAGGCTTGTAATTTGAATATGAATATTTTATCTTGGGATTGTTAATTGATGAACGATAAATTTTGAAATTGCCATTTTATTATTTAATTTAATAAATACCAAGAAAAAAATGTGAAGGCATTATAAGTCGTTGTAGAGTGTAACACCTGGAGTGTGAAATGACACATGTTCTGAGAACGAGCGACAAGCTTCATGAAGCGTGCCGTGTACTGTCGATTCGCACCGTTTCAACGCATCTTATGCAAAATTATATTGACAGAAGTATACAATTACATGATGTACACGTAAAAATGATACTCGGGAAAGTTCACATCGATACATGTTAGAAGCATCAGCTGGCACGATATTGCTTTGTCCACATTTATTTTAAGTTATTCATTCAATACAATGAATAATACTACTGTAGTTTGAACTTTACGAATTATTGGTAGCTTTACATTGAATTCATTGACATTTATTTCCACATATCTATTGGGAAAATATGATTCTTAGTTTTATGTGGCAGATTTGAAGATTTTAAGGATATTTTTCTTTCTCTATTACGAGACACACCTAGAAATTGAATTTACCGATGTTTTCCACATTCAAGTAATTCCCCGTGTTAATTTTGTATAAGTTTAACGAATCTATGAAGTATTAATGATCACGACATGATCATCTACAGCACTGATCAACAATTTTCACGTTTTCTTGTACCCCAAGAAATTCCTTTCCTCCATTGAGCGTTTTAGCAACATCATAGTTAGTTTCTGTCTCACAGGCGACAGATGGTATCAAAAGTTGATCTCACGAAACAATAATTGTCTCAATTTTATTTGTGGCTATTTATGAAAAATTACTGGATTTGTTACCAATAAATGTGTTCTTCAAAGTATGATTTTTTTTACAAGGGAACTGGATATGCCTCGTACGTTCACTAATTTTTTTTGTTCGATATTTTACTAGTAAAATAATGATTACACTCATATGTTGTACGGAAACATAGGGGTGTACGAGCAAGGTTTCTTGATAAGAGTTATAAAATCTGTTGCTTTTTACCATGTAAAATATAAGAAAACGTTCTGTTGCTCTGGCGCCACTGACTTGGAATGAAAGAATTCGAAAACCTTACTAGCAGGTAGAATACGACCTCGTAAACTTTACCAATGCTCCTCTTATATAATGATATTTATGGATTCATTGGAAACTTTATTACATATTTGTCCGGAAGAGAATTGTGAGCTGGGAGGTTCAAGTGTGCAGAGTAAATTTTCCTTCCGGAATTATCTAATAGTAATTTTATTACTTTAAATTGTTGTCATTGAAAATTTATTTGACAACTGGATATAATATGTATGAAAGATGGGAAAAACTTTCTTTTTCAAAAAGTTAAACGATTCGAAAATGAAAATGAGTAACTATAGTTACATTTACAATTTTAGATTGCTATTTTTTTGCCGTAACATGATTTAAGTCTCGCCAATTTTATTTTATTTACGTTTGTGTGTGTAGGGATTTTGAATGCTCAAATTTTCTTGATCTTTCTCGTAACAAATTGTTTGCTTTCACTCTGTTAGGTAGTTTCGTGGTATTTTTCAACCAATTATAGTCTATTTCAGTAAGGTAATGTGGGATCTTGACTACTTGATCGATCGGACCGTCGACCCGTTAATTATAATGTCAAGAGGAGATGACAGTTCCTCAGATGACGAAGAATATTATGATTTTTTATAATTTAATTTCTGTATAATGTAGTTTTTGTAAATGTAATTTATGAAATGGAATTTATGAAATGTATTTATGAAATGTAAATTGAGGAAAAATTAATGTTTCTACTCAAAATAGATTTTTAATTTGATTTTATTTTTCTTTTGATATTCATGTTGTAGATTGATCTATTGATATAATTGTTCGAATTGTCAATGTCAAGTCATATTTTGATAAAGACCAAAATAGGACAAAATTGCAAACTTTTACCTGTTATTTTAAATTGATTTTCCATCAAAACAGACCTACCCAAATCAAGATAATTCATCATTAAAAAATCAGTGAGTGATGATTATATTAAAAAGAGTATACTGTGGTCACAACCCCACCACAGAAGTCGTGTCTATCTTAGAATTGAGTATGAAATGCATAAATAGAACTCGTACTTTATCCAAAAATTTTTGGTACTAGAAGCTTCTGAAGGTGCTAATACAAAAATACTCATAAATTATTCTTACGTCGGTATTGAATAGAGTAATAGAGTAAGACTTGACCCAATTTCAACATGTAATGGAAAAATTGTCCTCCATCAAACTTTGGGTCCCTAATCTTCATCTCTGTAATATCCTTGTTGAAGAATGTTAAGAGTCCTGGATCGAAGTGACTCCATGAGAGTGGTTCACAGATTATGAACTTGAAAAAACCGTGGGATGAATTTATGAACGTGTACCGAGGTAGATAATTGTTTCTTTCGATAAACGATCTAAAATGTATTTATTATCACAGGAGAATATTCAACTCCAGTTTGCAAAACAAAATAAGTAAACATTTTTTGCTTCTATAACGATGAAGTATCGTAACAAACTGCCTGCAAAATATGTCGCCACTACTTGTCGCAACTGGGGTTGAATTCCAAATACATTTTGATGGCTTTTGAATGTTATTTTAATATGATCGCGAAGCACAACCAGGCCACTTTACGCCGCACATAATACATTTTCCAACTGGAAAATTGACAAAGAATAAAGAGTGGCCCCTTCTGAGGTAGCTTCGTGACTACTAAATTGATGCCATTATAATTAATATAGTGTGTGGAGAGTTTGCCTGAAAATTTATAGAGAGAAATAACTTAAAACGTACATTGATTCTTTGTAAAATGCTACAGGTTTTGTTGAGCTTTTCAAGATATATAATCATTATGTTAGTTACAACTCATTAATAAGAACGTGTTCAGGCCTTTTATGTTATTCTTGATAAAAAAAGTTTTTTCAAAGGCTTCTTTTTGCTTCTTCCTATATTCTCCTATGGGAAAGCTAAATTATATGAAAAGAGACAGCAGTAAAATAAATTTGAAAAATGAACGCGGTTGAATGTAATTTTGCAATTTGCTTTTATCTGTGTATACATTATGAAAAATATCAGAAATAATTTAACGCGAGGAGGGTGGAAAATGCGCCATTTAACTAGAATGAAAAGAGTACAAAACTGAGAAGAATTTTCTACATTAATAAAGTGTCTAGGTATGATTTATGAGTTTTTAATATTCCTGTTAATATTATCGTGGTAAGAAAATATGATTGGAAGCAAAACACCAACAACTTTTCATTCAATTCAAAACATAAAGATGAAATAATAACATTTCAAGAAATTAAGAAATTTTGTTGGATTAAGAAAAATTTAATAATGTTTTTGACAATCCCGTAGCTGAATAGACTTTTGTAAATATCTAGCCGACAAAAACACGTGGTTGATGTATCCTTGTGGCACTTCGTTCTAAGCAACTTCTCCAGTTATTCCTCATAATAAATGTAATTTAAATCATCTGGTCATCGGGATTCCCTCTGTAAAGCACCAGTTTTTTTGTGGGTGTCCATTTAGATAAAGCAGTAGAGGGGTTGGTAGGTCATCAACATAGCGTCCAGCTATCATATTTCCTGATAAAGCTAACGAGGGATCGGTTACCATAAGCCGTCGATGTATACGATATTACGCCAATCTGCCTCTACGCTGATTACACTAGCTCAAACATTGAAAACAGTAATCTGCAATCAATTACCGATCATTGATGGCTTTTGAAGAAATATGAGGCTTTAATATAATGATGTAGTATATGAAAAGTAACAGGTTTTGATCTTGATGCGACGTTTAATGAAATTAATTGAATAATGTCCAATTGGGAACAAGCCCTAAGTAGGTTTTCTGCCATAACTTTTCTCGTCATGAAAATGAAATAATAGTTGGATATATAGCATGTGTATCTTCATGTAAAATTGTTATATTTTCCCTAGCATTTTGAAATTATTATATTTAGCTTCTGGAACATTAAAAAAACAAGCTATTTATTACGAATTGAATATATAGATGGTGGCTCAATTCACATGTAATGTATGGTATCCAACTACTAACAACTTCAAAGAATTCAAATATGATAGTAACTAATATGAAAACTTTCTAATATTTCTAAGTTTATGTTAATATTTCAAAGGTCACAGTGGCAACATCGCTTTAAGTATTTCAAAATTGTCGTTAATCCATTTGCCCATACGGTCAATGTATAGATTATTATTGTACTAAATGGATTTATACAATCCATTGGAAATTAGTGTATTTCCACATAAAATATGATTCGACACGACATATTTATTAATTTGCAAGTTTAATCAGCATTATTTTCTAGCTACGTGTGTGCTTAATTGAATATTAGTTAATTTTTTAATTTAATTATTTCATGACACGCTTATTCTCTTGGTATGCTCATAATTGGAAATGAACGCTCAAAAATTAATACTTTTAACTATTTAGGTAACTATAGAAACCCAATTATCAATTCATAGTTGATAATCTTCCTCTTTTCTCCTTCCAGCTTATCAGGTACCAAGTTGGAATCCCGGATTCTCTTGTACCCAATGTTTCCATTCTATTCTGTATTCTGTTAATCTTTTCATCTCAATCAGGATTTTACCTTTCTTATCTCCTAGCTGCCTTATTATCTCCTCTTCTTGGTTTGGCTTTTTTATTCTGAGAATATCTCCATACCAATTTAACTGTTTTCTCTGAATTTTTTTTATTATTGTCTTTTTTAATCGTTTTATCTCTCTACTCCGACATTTGTCTCACTTCATTTTTCACGCCATTCTTTTTGAGTGTTCTTCTTGGTTTCATCCTTATTTTTAATCTCAAATTTTCACCTGCTTATGTTTCTATTGGTATTATATTGAGGATCTTAATTCCTAATTCCATATCATTACATTATCTATATCCAAAAATAGTATTGTTAAGTCCAGTCTCGTTGATACGTTCTCCCTATCTGTTATTTCTGACTTTATCTTCCCATCCTCTGTCAATATGGTTCCTATATATACACCATTATTCTTCCGAGTGTTTTGTTTTTACATTTTATTTTATTTGTTGCAGCTAAACTGAACGGTGTTGTAATGTTGTGGAAATTTGACCCTAAACAAAAGTGTGCAAGCACGTAAGTAATTTAGAAATTAATGAGTTATTTATTTAATTTCGGATAATGATTAAACGTAAGTAGTTCAAAACAAATAAAAATTATTCATAATCTCAATTTCAAACAAAAATGTATCACAATAATGACAAAATTGGCAATGAAAATCAAAATAATAATAGCACAAATTAAATTGTCGGAGAATGTACTGTTAAATATTAGACAACACGATGGTTTCAACACGATGGGGCATTTGTTCATTTGCTACAGCGGCAAGAAATTACTTAAACAGAAGTTTTAGACAAAAATGGATTGGTCGGGGTGGACCCAATTGTTGGTCTCCAACATCACCTGACTTAAATCTTATCGACTTTTTTTATATGGGGCTATATGAAGTCCTTAGCTGCCGCAGAAATCATTCAAGCCCATCCATATTTATTCTCATCGACACGTTTTTCAATGACAAACCGGTGTAATAATTGTATTCAACTTAACGGCCAACAGTTTGAACAACTACTGTAACTTTGTCAATTTTGTTATTGTTGTAAGACAGTGTTGTTTAAATTTAATTTGTTCGATTATTATTTTTCTTTTCATTACCAATTTTGTTATTATTGCAATACTTTTTTGTTTGAAATTGAGATTATGAATAATTTTTAATTACGCTTAATCATTATTCGAAATTAAATGAAAATTAATTAATTTGCTTGCAGACTTTTGTTCATTTTAGCTCCATAAAAGGTTATCAGTTTTTCAACTAAAACTAATCAGGCAATTTAAAACAAAACTGGAAAAGAATTTACTCCAGTGGTGTAGAAAATAGGGGGATAAATGTGACAACTAACCCAGCGCGCCACTGGTTAAATTTTTCCAAAGTTTGTTTTTGTCAAAATATACTTTATTGAGGAGCATATTGGTCACCAAATTTGAAAAAAAATTAAAAGGCGTTCTTAATTTATGGCAAATTTTGGATTTTTTGAACACCTCATATCTCAGTAACTGGGTTCCGCATTGGTTCGTATTCGTATATCAAAATGAATCATTTATTGAGATCTCTCTGTGATAGAGCTTTGTTGATCGTATATAGAAACTCCCTATATGTACTTTTGACAGCTCCATTGCTCTAATCTCATCTAGGTACTTCCATATTTATGTTCTTTCTGTTGGTTGCTCTGAATGTAGATTTTTTACTATACATATATTATCATTTATTTGACTGTCTTGTTTGAATGTCTATACTTCTTCTGATTCATAAGTTGATAATCTAGTTTCTAATAGATACTTTTAAGACAATGCTATATTAAATTCCAAACATCTCACTACGAACTTCAGCAATATTATTTATGTGATGTTTCCTTCTCATTTCATGTAGATATCTCATATATCAATGGGATCTAACGAGTAATATTTATTGAGGAAAATTGAAATAGGGAGAGAACTCATGAAATAATGATTTAGTTGATAGGGTAGAAATATTGGCGTACCTAGTAAATAATATTTAACAGATTTTTTTGTGTATACCAACAGTCGTTCTTTATCGTTTATTAAAAAGTATACAGTGTCTTCCAACTCTATCAGTCATGGAAACTTTAACACTATAATCTGTGTTTTCAAAATGTTAATTACGTATAATTGATTCGATTATTAACAATGGTATACGATGAAGTATTGAAAAAATATATTTTATATATTAGATTAGATTAGATAAACAACTTATTATCCCTCGAGGAATGGCCATACTATTAATGGGTAATATTCCAGTAATGCTCCTATAGCTGTTATAGCTCTAATGAAAGCAATGAAAATTGGATCATTCATATGAGTCATAACGAATGATTGAAAACACGCTGCCAATTCTATGTGCAAGCGTGCATCATTTATCTTTCACACATCTACACTTGTTTAATGTCTCTAGGTTTATGTTATATTTCACAGGGTATTTTGTCCTAGAGATCCAATGGAGGTTATAGCTCTAATGCTGTCAGATACAGATATACCACTCAAATACGTATACTTCTTGGGTGAAGAATCAACTTTATTCACGAGAAAATCATAAAAAAGAAGAGTCCGGGAAGTGATTTAGTACGGTACGAGATAGATGGACGAGGCGACAAACGAGCCGAGTCAAGAATATCTAATCCAGTACCGTAATAATAACTTCAGTGACATATATTGTAATATGTTTTTTTTTCACACTACTCCTTTAAATATTGAATTGGGATTGGGGGAATTTAAGAGTAATGTAACAAGGTTACCGTAAGTGCCATTGTCCGGACCCAAATTAGTACTGTAAAGTCGACTTCACAGTACAGTATGAAAAAAAAGAATTTTGAAATTCAACAGTTAGCTCTCATTTTTCCAAAATTCCTTCGAGAGTACAATTCTTCTGTGACTTTATTATCGGAAATAGAATAATGAAGTAAATTTATTCACAAAAATAACTTTCTATTTATTTTTAATACAAATAATACACATTAAAATCTTCCTGCTAGAACAAAACTTTTTCTTACGAAAAGTACTTCTTTTTGCTCAGCAAGGGCTAGAAATCACATTTCATTGGCTGCTTGTAACTCAATGATTAATCAGATAATTATTTGTATGTGAGGACGATTCGTTTTTTGGCCTCAGAAAATGCGGAAGGTTAACCTATAAAAAAATTGTAACTGGAAAAATATGAAATTTGAATATGAATAAATGTGGCAGGAATAGAACGCTTCTTTAGATAAGTTTAAGACAATTAAACTGTAACTCATATCCACTAAGTACCACTTTATAAATCCAGCTAAAAGCATGATACCATCTGAACTAAATATAGCGAAGTTTTATCAACTGAAATTGAATTTGTTCTGAACTGTAACTATTTCTATTGGATTATATTACAAAATCAACGTTATTCGTAGAATACACGCGTAAATTTGCAAGCATGGGTGATACTATTAACTGAATATCTGTAAATACGTATGAGGCAGTTTGGGCTTGGAATTTCAATTTACTCGAAAATTCCTTTATGGAGTTGGAGATAGTGTTATTCTAAATGACAGGAAAAGTTACGGCATGCTCATTCTATACCGTTAACATAACATTTCTAGCTGACGAATATTGCCGCCATGCGAAAATGTGTCTTAGATTGAAAGCTTTCTATTAAAATATGTATAATTAGTTGTATCATTAATAGCTATCTGATGAATATTTGAAAGTACTTCAGAATGGATAAAATCGAGTAGTATATTCATAGATGAATTAGTTTGAATATTTCATTTAACTACTGAAATTTATTCTATCGATGAGGTATATGTTTTGTGATTCTTAGAAACAGGTTTATGATACAACAAATTTAAAGAGAATACAGTACCATGTATTTTCTAATAGTTTAATAGTCGAGTCTCCTTCGTTATTAATGTCTCCAGATTTAGGGATGTTTACTTTTCAGATACTAATTTTAGTATATGTTAATAAAGGAGAACTTCTGGTATCACTTTTCCAGAGAAGCATATTCTTAGATGGATATTATTGATATTTTGAATAAGGCTACTCTTTGAATGAGTATTAGTTATCATTACTTCATTCGCAATATGTTTCAATACTCCAAATTTAAGTTAGTTTTTACTCCACTTAAGGTGAACTCATATAATGTATTAATTAAGTATGTCAAATTTTGATTTAATCGAAATTTATTTTGTCAAAATCAATGTTGTTTTTTCTCAATGCACCTCATATAGATTGTTCTTAATATCTCGAATTATTTACCTGTACCAAGTAGAAATTTTTGTTCAAGTTTCTTTATCGAATAACGTATTTTATTAAATTTTACTAAACCTAACATAAAATACTTTCTTTGTAATTTCCATTTTCTTTAATCTGATGCATCATCATTTTCAAGTCCGAAGTTTGTTATTAACGTGCAAAGGGGCTAGTAAATAATATTTCCCATTCTTTCGCCGCTGTTGTTTTTCTATTAAGAGATAAGGTTGTTTTGAATCATTTTCTTGCTAAGTTCCTTCGTCTAATGTGCCCGCTGAGAAATTCTAATTAATGTAAATGATATACTAAGCAATATAGCGTTGCAGAGACCGTCTTCTGAATCTCATTAGACGCATTCTGTTTTTTATATGAGTAATTTTAAATTTGTTTTTAGACTGGGTGAAGTCAAATTTATATATTTTTGTTGCTTTCGAGAAAATATTATTAATTTTAGTTTTTGATTCAATTCTTTGTTCGTTGGTACAATCTTAAATTGGAGGATTTTTACTATACAACAAATTATTACGCTAAGCACATTTTCGAGGTGGATAAATTGGTTATTCACAAAATAAGCTTGTTGTCATTTTATTGAGCTTGTATTAATTGGGCTTGAAAGTATTGCTTTCATATTGATAAAAATATTTATAGAGTACACGTGTATTCATAAACTAACGCTAATATTTTTATTCATGTTAGGTTCATAAGAAAAATGTTGAATAAATTTTTTTTGAACAATTCAGACCATCAGAAAAAGTCGTTTAAAGTAAAATAGGTTGCACTGCTACTTCAAAACATTGTATATACGAGGATATATTGAGCCTTAGTCTACTTTAGAACCAAACAAATTTCAATGTCAAAATATTTTATTGCTCAACATATTTTTCTCTTAATTGGATACATTTATTACAGCGAACCTGCATTGTCTCTAGACCTTTAAAAAAATGTTTCTTCTTGCTCTGCAAATCAGACCTCGATAGCTTTTATTACCTCCCCGTTGGAAGAAAATTTACGACCTTTTCAACTTTTTTTTCAGTTGAGGAAAGAGATGATAGTCGAGCGGAGCCAAATCTGGTGGACAAGGGGGGTGTTCTAGTAATACAAATCCTGAATCATGAATTTTTTGCATGACAACATGAGATTTGTGTGCAGGGGCATTGTCCTGCAAAAACAAAACACCTTTGGATAGCCTTCCGCGTCTTTTCTCTTTAATTTTTTCCTTTAGAGTGGTCAGTAATATCGAATAGTAATCTCCAGTTATTGTTCTACTCTTATCCAAAAAATCAATCATGATTATTCCATTGCAATCCCAAAAAACTGAAGCAAGAACTTTTCCAGAAGATATCTGGACACGAAACTTCTTAGGTCTTGGAGTACCAGATTGTTGCTTTGTTTCTGGATCGCAGAAATGTACACGAGTCTCATCCATAGTAACAATTCGGTTTAAGAAGTCTACATCGTTTTCAAATCGACCACAGATCGAACGTGATGCTTCTACCCTTACACGCTTTTGGTCAACATTCAAACATTTGGGGATCTATTTGCAGCAATTTTTCTCATGTCGTGAACTATATGATGAACGAGTTTGTATGAAATATTCAGAGCTTCAGATATCCGTTTTAGCCCAAATTGAAGGGTCTGATAAAATCATGTCATGAACTGCATCGATATTTTCGGGGACACAGAAACTGGTCATCATCTTTAATGGAAAATTTACATCTTTTGGGAAGGACATTGATCACCTACGGTATTAAGCATATCTTCGTAAATCTGCTTACCTCTTAACCCTTTCAAATACAGGTACTTGAAGATGGCTCGATACTCCAATTTTTCGATTTTCACAATTTCGGACATCTTTTTTTTAAAATTTATTGCGTATCTTTGGTTCACTTTTTGACGTCAAACTTTACACTGACACTTCTAATAATTTATTGTTCGTTGCTATGGTAACGCAATATTTTGTTTATGCATGGAACTGTTCTAGGCTAACTAGATATCAAAACATCCCCGTAGATATTTTTTTCTTCAATAGTATACAAAGTTCTCATTTTATTATATCTATCAAATCATAAATTCAACTGTGAACACCGTATAAATTTCTTTCTATTAATTTGACAGTTATTGAAGATAATATCTGAGAATGTTTTTCTAACAAAAAAAAAGTAAGAAAAACGAATCTTATTTAATTAGATCATAAGGTTTTTGACGATAACCGTAATCTCTCAACATAAGAATATTTTTGCATAATTTATTCAATTTTTAAAGTACTTAATAACAGTAGACACTCTGCAACTTTAGAAATAAATGTCTAATAATGTTAAGTTATTTTGGAATATCAGTGCAACATCTCTATCGGCCTGGAATATCTGAAAAACTTTTTATCCAACATTATTTTTGTAAACCGAATAAAAATCAGAATATTAAGAAGTAACCAAATTTATGAACACACTTTATATCCTGCCAGCCAAGTTCACGCATAAATCTATATATTTAATATACCATATTGAGCTGAATCCATAGAAAAAAGTGGGCACCAATAAAGCTTGCAAAATTTCAACAATTGACAATTTAATCTGCCGAAGCTTTTGCACTCATATAGAGAAAATGTATTGAAGCAGGGTACATTATGGATGATGTGCTAAAGTTAAAATAAGAAATATTGTAGAAGGAACCAGTGAGGTTGTCAACTATTAAAACATAGAGGGTGTCTCTTAAATATGTAGGCTTACAATGTTCACTCTGTTTATTCAATACATAAAAAAAGAAAACTTCAATATTCCCAGTATAGCCCATCGTATTCTATGATTTTAATCCAACGAACGTTCAACAAATTTTCTCACTGCATTTTCCACAGCTTCTTCAAGGTCCGGACTAAATAATGTATGTGGTCTATACCACCAAGTTCTTCGATATTATTGCGCTGTATGAGCTTGTCTTGTTGTTAGAGAACTCACTTCCTGTTATCTAAATCTGGATATTTTTCGGAGAAAACCTCATACAGTCGCATCAGCAGTCCACTATATACCTCGGTATTGATAGCTCGACCATCTGGATTGATTCCGAACTATATTATATCTTCATAATTCTGACAGATACACAAGACCCCTCGAATCAACGTCTTTCCGATGTTTTTTAAAAATTGTCTAACCATTGATTTTTTATGTTCGGGTTGTTCAGAAGAATCCTTTTTCATCGCAAGTAACAATGCGTTCAATAAAATGATCGGTAGGGCAAGGAGCTGTTTACACACCTCTACTCGACGTTTCGGTTGAAACTCTTGCTCAATGATTTCAAATGATGATGTATGGTATCTTTAGAAGGTCTAAGAGAGAGGTCTCCTTGCGACCTTGACTTCTTGACAGCAAACTTCAAATCTCCACTATTAAAACGGTTGAACCAACGCTGTACCGATCGTTCATTAACTGTGACTTACCCTTCAATTTAAACAAATTACAACTACTACTTTTTGTTTATTAACGAGTTGTATTGAACAAATTTTCAACTAACACTGCGGATTAATACAGTTCTAATAATCAGTTTAGTTTTCTATCTTCACTTTTTTAATTTTGGCTATAACCGACGCGATGCGCAGGTATTTTCAAGAAAATTGAAGAAAATGTACCACATAGCATCGTTATTAATATATTCCAAACGTTCATAATTTTAGAATGATTTATGAGTAAAATAAATTATTGAATATCAAATGTTGAGTTTATTCCGTTAATTAAAATACTGCTGTTCATTATCACAATATTTAATATTCAATTACAACTAAATATTTCATTATAAACACGAAAAACTTCAGAGCATAGTACAACAAGTCGGTTTTAAAACTAATTAATGATGTTGTAGTTTTTTAGCTTAACGGTTTGTTGAACAAGAATTTCAGGCTAGACACCTGTCGGCAAAATTAAAGTGAGTGAAATAATTTTATGCGGAAAAAGTGGCTACTTTAATAAATGATTATTTACGGATGCAGGTACCTACGTATACTTTATGTTTATTAACATTGTGTTCAAGTTATTATTAAAAATGTCTTCTTTATTCACCACGAGGAAATGGAAAATAATTGGTCGTATTTAACTTGGGAGTCAGACTACTCGTATTATCCGTAAAATTTTAGGCAATCGACAGTGAATTTACAAGTTATATGTTAGAATTTCGCAATGGAAGAAATGCAATGACATTTTAAAATCATTTTAAAAAATATTATGGAAAATGGAAAACTAGATATCTGTGAACGGCATTCAAAAGCCAAATTTTCTAATTTTTCAGTCAACAATCAGCAATAGAATGAAAACAGTCATCCAGAAGAAGCACCGCAGATTAGTCTTGAAAAGTTTTGGAGATGATATCAGCTTAACATGAAAAAGTCACTAGTTTTCTTATAAAAATATTCTTTATTGGGTATCCCGTGGTGTGTTTAAAGAGGGTTAGGTTAGTACGAGCAACTTCAATCTAGATTGGTCATGATTCACTCGGAGGCGTAAAATTCATTGTATTTTCCTCGATTTGGAAACTTAATTAACTATATAGCTTAGTTTTCAAAATTTTTAACCCAGAGTAAAGTTTTCCACTTTTTCTCTTTCCAATTCTGCAATTTTTTTGGTGCAATCTATTGTGTGGTCCCTCAGCATTTGACGTTTTTCCATTAATACTCCGCTTCATCAGATCATCTCTTCTTCATTACACTCTTGGTAATAGTTGTCATTCCCATTTCTCGAGCAATGTGCCAACAGTAAAATGTCCAGTGATTGCTCCAATGGTCTCTTCGATAGAATGTTTTGTGAATTTTATTATATTTAGGATATTTTCTTTACTAATTCTTGATCAAATCACTCTGGATATCGTGCAATTATTTCTTTTTCACCATATAACCTGATATTTGACTCTAATTCCTGTATCAATAGCTCCTTTTAACAATTCCATTGGTAGAATCACTATAAATGTCTTTTCAGCGTTCGCTATTCTCGTTTCGCTTTCTACTAAAGACTTTCTTTCAACTTCATAATATCCAGGTACACCGTAGAGGCTTACTCCAGTGTCAGGAATCCAGGAGAGTGGTCTCGCGACAGCTCATTACCGCTTTTGATTTTGTTGTTTTCGATGTTTTTAAAGGTGCCTGAATGTCTGTGTAGATTGTTGTGATTCTGCTTAATGGATATTATTTACAAATTGATTGCTCCTATGATTAGAAAGTTTCCGTGTATTTTTTTGTTGCTTATAATTTAAATGTCGAAATTCTATCTATTTTTTGAAATTCCATTTGTAAATCATGTTTTAGTTCGAGGTGTATGCATTATTATAAATAACTAAATGATAGTATAATGTAGCACCTGTATTTTCAGCATATTAATTTACTTCAGTTATATCTCTGTTTTAATTCAATTATATGTTTAATATTATAACGTCAACATAATGGATAACCGTTTCAGATAAAATTCCATACTTCAGTTCCATCAATTAAAATTTTTGGAGGACCTTCAATATCGTATCACTTTAATTGGGCTGAAAATAATTAATTAGGTATTATTCAAAATCCAAATCAATATGTTTCCTGATATGATTGAACCTCCAATAAAACCACTTGAAAATTGAAACGAACATTCCACATTTTAATCATAGTTGATTGAATAATATTGTTTCCGGTGTCCTTTACTGCATATTATTAATGCTGCTTTAATTTAAGGAACTGACTGCGGACCTAATGGGTATATCTTGCAAATATATTCTCTTTCACAGATTCAAAGCTTGCTTGATAAACAGCAGCTTCAGAAACACTAACGAAACGTTAATCTAATTAAATGGAACATAAATTCACAGTATTCTCCGTGGTTTTCTCTTTGCAAGTATCTAACAATTTGGAATTCAAAGTTAGATAATAGAGACTGATGATTTTTACTTCTTAGATATAATTAATTCGGTCCTTAGTTGTAATGTAACTGTTAAATGATAATGTTCGTGTGAAAGGAAGACACTAAGTTACTAAATCCTCTCAGATAAGATACGAGGAGAGTCTCTTATGAAAATGCAAAAAATGGCCCTTCTTTTCATTCGTTTCAGTTTTCCTTTAAAAAACTCTATGACAACCAAATAAGGTCCTCATTTATATGTCTCTGTTCAAAGAACTTTGAAACCTTCAAAAATATATTCATTCTCCCGTGAAAGATAATATTTTATATCCATATTAAATGTATCAACAGAAAGTCAGTCATGCATTTTTTCAAATTATTCTTATGAAATAACGGGATTCAAAAGATGACCTAGATTATTAAATTGATTCCTGTATACTATTTTTCATGAATATAAATACAATAAAATACATATTTCTCAATGGTTGTTTGATGTTGTATAGCTTTTAAATGTGTAATAGTATTGTTGGAATTTTATTAACTTGAGTTAATAGACTAAAAATTATTCCATATAATATGAAAAAAATAATCTACTGTTTCATCCCAAATCCGAGACAGATCAGACACGTTTATTTGTCTGCTATAGAGCAGGAAAATGTATCAGGAGAAACCAAAGCATCGAACAGCAAATCGTGAGACTAGAAGAATATACTACTCAAGGTTTCAACCAGAAAGAATCCTCCACAGGGGTAATCTTCCCAGACATAGCAAAGCTTTTTATAGAGTGAAGTCTGCAAAGGAGAAAGCGGAGGTCGAAGAGTAGCAGGAGGAAGTACCGCAAGGAGAGATCCTTTTACCGACGTTGTATAGCATATACACAGAAAACTCAAAAAGAAGAATACTAGACTATATGCGCTATATGCGGACGATATCGCAACATCAACGAAGTGGGTGAAAGTGAAAAACATCAAGAAAAGACTCCGAAGCACTGCAAACGAGATAAACGAATGGTAAAAACATAAAGCACAGTAAACTGCGAGAAAAATCCTAGGAACATAAAAATTAACGAGGAAGAGATCCAGAGGAGAAAAACGGAGAAATACCTAGGCGTAATGTTGTTTGTCAAACTTTCAACGGATACATGAAAAACACTGTCGACAAAGGGAGATAAGCGAGAGCAAGACTAAGTGGATTAATCGGTGTGTCCCTATGCAAATCGAAGAAGAAAAATCTACAGGCCCAACAACACATAACGCTGAGACAAGCATTTAATGTCCACTGGACAACAAAAAGCGAGGAGCTACACGGAGAAACTGGACCACAAAAAGTGTTGGACATCATAAACCACATGGCAGAAACGCTATTCGAGGAGCTGGCAACGCATTCTAAGAAGGAATTAAGGGAACTTATCAGGCATACTAAAAAGGATTACGGGAAACACGGGGGGCCGAGAAGATAACTCTATCGATATGTTAAGAATGGTTAAGCTAGATTAGTAAAAAATAACAAAAATACAATACATGTCACCCTCATGAATATTCATCAGGATGGCGTTGAGGAAGAAAGAAGCTGCTTGCTTCTAGTATTCTACTAATTTCTGTTTCATTTTCAATTATGACTTCCTAGAGCGATTTCATATATTTATCGTCGTCTTATGTAGAACGACAAATTAGTTAACACAGCGTTAAGCATGGGATACTCATAACAATTAATATGAATCAGCTCCGCAATACGCCACCGGCAACGCCAATTCATGTTGAATTAACGACAAGGCTGATGGTGTATACAGGGGCCGAAAGATATCTTTTAAATTACTGTTTCCAATAATTTTTGGCATTAATAGATACGGTTATACGAGGATATATTGAAAAATTCTTAGCCGACTATAGAGCCAAAAAAATTTCAATGTCAAAATATTTTATTACTCAACATATTCTCCTCTTAATTGGGTACATTAGGCGAACCTGCAACGTCTCTAGACATTTAAAAAAATGTTTTTATTACCTCTCCGTTGGAAGAAAATTTACGACCTTTTCAACTTTTTTTCAGTTGAGGAATGAGATGATAGTCGGACGAAGCCAAATCCAGTGAACAAGGGGGGTGTTCTAGTAATTCAAATCCTGAATCTCGAATTTTTTGCATGGCAACATGAGGTTTGTGTGCGGGGCGTTATCCTGCAAAAATAAACCATCTTTGGATAGTTTTCCGCGTCTTTTCTCTTTAATTTTTTCCTTTAGAGTAGTCAGTAATGTCGAATAGTAATCTCCAGTTATTATTCTACCCTTATCCAAAATATCAATCATGATTACTCCATGGCAATCCCAAAAAACTGAAGCAAGAACTTTTTCATCAGTTTTTTGAGCACGAAGTTTTTTAGGTCTTGGAGAACCAGAGTGTCACCTTCCATCGATTGTTGCTTTGCTTCTGAATCGTAGAAATGTACCCGAGTCTCATTCATAGTAACAATTCGGTTTAAGAAGTCTACATTGTTTTCAAATCGAGCACAGATCGAACGCGATGCTTCTACCCTTGCGTGCTTTTGGTCAACATTCAACCATTGGGGGATCCATTTTTTTCAAGTCCAAATTGACGTGAACTATATGATGAACGCGTTCGTATGAAATATTCAGTGCTTCAGATATCCAATTCGATGGTCTGATAAAATCATGTCATGAACTGCATCGATATTTTCGGGGACTGACACAGAAACTGGCCTTCCCGATCAGTCATCATCTTCAATAGAAAATTTAGGCTAATCTAGGCTAACTAGATATCAATACATCCTCGTAACAAATATAAAACTGAGCTACTGAAAAATAAAGGGCAAATATCTAGATTTGTAGTAAAATTGCAGTACATCATCGATTGTTTCACTCAATAAAATGTTATAATAAATTAACCGATTTCTGTTTTAAAATGGAACGAGATAAGTTATTTTCATTCTCCAGTGGACTTTCTGGCATTGATACTAATCCTTTACATTGATTATTCATACTATGGGGTCAGTTCTAAATATAATTTTACCAATAATGCTACAAAACAAAATCGGTTTTAACAATTTTAATAATATGTTCAGCTAGTCAATTCCTTTTTCAAAGTAATTTTTGTTCGGTTATATAAAGAAACGTGTACAGATTCAGAAAAATATTTATTGTACAAAAAACTACAACTGTTACACTAACTCTCTGCATAGCTTTCAAACTTTGTAGATATTTGTCATAGCGTTGCTTAAGTTTTTGTCTTCTTCATAAAGAAGTTGCACTTATCAACCATGTGGTATGATGTATGAGCACTAATTGTAAAGTTAAGGTGTTGCTTATAATATTCTTCAATTGCGTGAACCAGTTCATCAGTAACCAAAGACCGTTGAAATGTCCAACCCATCTTCTAATCATTGATTCACTCATTTCATTTTGTCAAAAAACATCTTAAATTTGACACTTCTTTTTGTAGCTAGAAAACGAATCAGAGATCTGATTTCACAAGCGGCGGCATTTTCAATAAAGATAAGGAAGTACTACAAACAACACGTTGGCAGTAGTGATTTGAAAATGGCGTACATTCCTTCTGCGCGAGTCAGAGTGACTGCCGCCACGGATGCTTGGAACGGCGATCGTAGCACTGCTGCTGATATTAATAGAATTGGCACTTACGTTGGGGATATACCTCGTATAAATATTATTTCTCCATATTTAAAGTCAATGGCTATATTATTTATATAATATTATACACAATGGTTCATTAAAATATCACACACAACTAAATAAATTCCATCGAAGACCAGCTTCGCAGGGGTTGACCAAACGAAGTGACAACTCCAGAAATGTTGAAGAAAATTCTGAAAGCGGATGATCGTCGACTGAACATGCGGTATTTAATAAAATGCGGTACATCGCATTAACTGAAAATTTGGAAACTAGAAAGCTGTGCGCAAGATGGGTGCCGCTTTGCTCACAATAGAACCAAAACAGCATCGTGAAGATGTTTCCATCGAGCGCTTCGCAATGTTTCACAGAAATAAAGCCAAATTTCTGCGCCGTTTAATAACCATGAAATGTATGAAACGTGGGTCCATCACTTTACACCAAAAACAAAAGAACAATCAAAACAATGGACTGAGAATATAGAATCAGCTGCAGAGGAGGCGAAAACCATCCCATTTGCGGATAGGGTCATGGCGTCGGTTTTTGTAATACGCGTGAGAGAATTTTCATTGAATATCTTGGAAAAGAAAAAACTATTGACGGCGAGTATTATGCAACATATTATTACAACGTTTGAGCGAAAAAATTAAACAAAACCTGCGGCATTTGGCTAAGAAGAAAGTATTGCTTCATCAAGACAATGCACCAGCTGACACATCCGTTATTGCAATGGCCAAAATTATTGAATTAAAGTTTGAATTGCTACCTCATGCACTCTATTCGCTGGATTTATCCCTCTCGGATTATTTTTTGTTCCTAAACTCATAAAAATGTCTCGGTGGTCATTGATTTTCCAAAAATGAAGAGGTCATGTCGAAAGTTAATGGCTATTTTGAGAAATTTGACGAATCTTATTATAAAAAGTGTATGGAAAGTTTTGAACATTGCTGGGCAAAGTGTATGGAGCTAAAAGGATATTACTTTTTTTCCATAATTTCCTGCGATAGACCAGGTACTTCTAAGACCATTCTCAGGAGTACAATGAACCTAGAAACTATAACCAACAATGTTGATGACTTTAAATAATGAAGTATGCATTGATTTATAGTGATATCAACAAACTTTGCTTCATCAATAGCTGTTTTGATAATAAGAAGGTTTTCTTCAGCTCTAATTTGTCTTGTAGTAATTTTTTATTTTTCTGTTTGGTAAGTAATTTCAAAGGAATATTTAATTGTTAAAATTTTATTCATTTTGAATAAAATGTATTTATAAATAAACTATGTATATTTTTTATGGTTACATAAATTGATATATTATATGATATTATATTGACTTTTGCACGGCATATTATTTGATTGATCTTACAATGTGAATAGATCTTTATCAAAAATAGTTGAGTATATCAAAAAAGTTCAAATGAATTCCTCTCTCTACAATGTTAATAATGAATTTAAATAGCGTTGAAATATAAAAGCGCAAGAAAAATTATTTTCTCTCCTTTGATCCCATATGCAAGATTTTTTAGGGAGTCAAAACGAAGTGGATATTATACAAGTTTATCGTTGATAAAGTTGAGCCCTTGACATAACTGGAATAAAATTCATTTAAAATTAAACCAATACACACTTCAATGTGCGAAGTAGTTTGTTTGGTTGTAACTTTTACGGTCATGAAATTATATTTCTTCATGAATATATTTTGTGTTGGAGAATACTGAAATTTACGAATGCAATAAATTGAATTTTGTTGTATTATTTAGAAATGACAAATAATAACCAGAGTATACAAAGCTGTCAGAAAATTTAGCTTCATAACCCCATGAAACGCAAAAAAAAACATTATTATGATAAACCGAATTTATAGGCAGAAAAAGAATGTCTACTCTCCAAATCTTTTCCCACTCATTTTATTTGTCAAGATCAGTTCCAATTAAGTAATCCTTCAGCTGGACATCGACATGAAGGAGAATCTCAGTTGAAATAGGGAATCGTATCAGTTGCTTCGTGACCAGTATCGTTTGGGAAATGCCAGGATGGCTGGTATTCGCCGCGTCTAGTGAATTATAACATGAACGGAAAGTGATAGACGAGCTTTTCTATATTACTGCGTATAGACAGATGCCAGTTAATCACCGGTAAAAAGGATCTACGCCGCGTCTGATACTTCCAGGACTATACATCAAATGAATTCAGATAAATGGTTGCCTATTTGGGAGCATGATCGTGATTAACTTCGGCCCGATATAATGGATTTTGTGTTATTCTAGAATAAAACAGGAGCACAAAGCGCAACGAAAGCACTATTCCGGTCTCATTGTTGTTCGGAATATCTATAGAGAAGGGTCACGCCGTTCATATTAGTTGCCAGACAGATTTCAGTAGAAGCTACATATTTGAGTTTAAATATAATAATCATTATTCCAATTTTTTAATATTACAAAAAATATGATCTCATAAGATTATCGGCAATTCAATTAATTTTATACCAGTAGAATTTTAGTATTGCACAAACAACGTCGCGTCGGTACCTAATATCAAACAATATACAAAATTAAAGTCAAATATACACTGATGGTGAACAAACTATATATAAATTGTTCAATGGGATCACGTTGTAGTTATTTACAGAATAAAAATAATTATTATATTATACAGAGCGTTTCCAATGAGTAATGTCGGTTTTCATATGTGAAAATTTTCAATAAATAATATAGCGCGCAATAAATCTAAAATTCATGTATTGTTGAGACATTATTGGAAACAGATATCTAAAGCAAGCGTGGCAGCAAGGAAAATATGTGAAATTTAAGGAAAATATACGGTTAATGAGTGACGATACAGCGTTGATTCAACCGTTTTAATAGTGGAGATTTGACGCTTGAAGATCGTTCGCTATTAAGTTGTCCACTTACGTGGGATATTGAGGTTATAATGGAAGCAGTTGAAAATAAACCTAGTATCAACACTCGCCGATTATCGGGCCTTCCAAAGATACCATTCATCGCAATTTAAAATCATTAGGCAGGATTAATAAAAGTTGTTGAATAATGCCACACGTTTTAACCGAGATTCAAGCGAAACGTCGAGTAGAGGTGTGCTCCTTAGGGTGCCCAAAGTTGAAAAATTAATTTATCTGAAGAACCTGAATATGGAAAATGAATGCTTGGACAAAGGGCAATTACTAAAACCCGTCGCAAAGAGAGGTCGATTCGAGCAGATAGTCTTGTTGATTTTCTGGTGGAATTATGAGGCTTAGTATACTTCGAAATCATCCTAGATGATCAAGCTATCAATGCCGAGGTATTTAGTGGTATGATGTATGTGAGAAATATAAACCACATACTTCGAAAACATCCATTATTTAATATGGACGGTGAAATTGCTATTAATTCAGATTCATGGTGACATTTTTGCGCGAGAAAAATTTTAATCAAAAGGAGATGTTGAGAAAACACATAAGTTCAAATAATGGTTATATCTCAAAGAACCAACCAACCAAAGACCATGGGTTATACTTCAAATATTAAGACTTTCTTTTTGTATGTTTATTTAACAAACAAGGTGAACAGTGGGACATAAACAAATATTTGGAGTGTCGCATTTGAAATCGGCATCTTTTCCAAATAAGGAGCATGTCGTTGTCCATAATTTTTATCAATGATGACTTTTTTAGATAATTTAGATAATTATAGATCGAGCGTTATCACACTGAGGACCCACCTTGTATATGTTCATTATTTTTATGATAGATTATATTTATAAAGTATCCACATACTGTATTGTATTGTTAAGAAACTTTTAATTAGAATACTTAGACTTGATACCCACTAGAAATATAAACTTTATAACAAAGTAAAGTTTCAAATTGAGTTGTTATTAGGGTAGGATGTTTCTTAAATTAGCTTCTCAGTAAAATCACAATCACGAAAAGTAAACTTGAATGCAAACTGAAATCATGCTTCTGTGCACAAATTATATTGTCGTTGTATTGTCTAGATGCAGCCTAAGTAGTGTGCAGTGGCAGAATGAAGTAAAATATCAGCTTGTAGTTTATGCAAATGAAAGAGAATGCCAGAGAATTGTTGTTTTAAGCTACTTAACGGTCCGTTAGTTCAAACTGAAGGTTTAGTTTTGGTGAATGTGACCTAAGTTCCCCTTCATTTATTGTGTACAATAGGTGTGTTCTGCTTAGAGATAAATCAATTAGGAATAAGTTTAGCCGCGGCCAGTTCGATGTTGGTAATGGATTTTGTGGTATAAGTATATAATAAAAATTCACCATTCATTGATATTAGCGTAAGTAACTTTTAGGTAATTCTAATTGGAGGAAACGTTTGATTGGTGAAAAACTGTGGTTTGGTAACGTTTTGTTCTGTTTTGTTTCCCAATATTTTGTAGTAATGGGAACCCGAGAGGTTACAAAATAATATATCGTTAGAATCTATAAATGCACAGAATTAATAATCCCCCATATTTCCTATTTTAACTATTTTGGGAGAATGTTTCTGTTTTAAAAACCCTTAATTTTGGAAACAGTAAATGTTTCAGAAAACCTTTGATTTCGTACTGCTCAAAGGATGAATACAAACTATTGATATCTTGATTATTCAATTGGAGTAATGAATTAAAACCTCAGACCAAAAATGTAATTTTCCGTCAACCGATAGACTTTGCAAAAGTAGATGTTTTGAAGCTTTCACATCAGAATAAACTTTACTCTTTTCGTGATACTAAAAATTCTTTATCATGTTCGATTACAAAAATATTTTATTTAGTAAAAAAGCGAATGTTTTCGTTGTGTTAGTCGATATGGCACTAAGTCGGGTAGCAACACTAGATCGCAAAGTTGAACGTGAATATTCACTTCTTTACTTTTCACATTTCCAATAGAGGCAATGGCATTATTCTTTATTAGATTACCGGAGTTCGTGGGACTAAAAGCAATAACCATTATCCAGCCTTGTTTATACCGAAATAAACTTAGAAAAAATTCAATCTGAAAACCATTTGCATGACAATGCTTTTAGGAGGAAATAAAAACAGCAAAGTGGCGTTCCTATATAACTCCGAAGTGGACGTAGCTGGCCGCCACTCGAAAAATAATGAACTATTAAGTGATAAATTTATTGACTTTGTCAGCACATTGCGTCGACCCGAAATGGGCCAAATTAATTGATCCGACTAAGTTCGCGTTCTGAAAATTTATAGCAAATTCGTTTTGCCATGAATTGCAAATTTTCATTGACCCTGCATAGTCTAGTATTTGAATACCCCATCCGTCGCTCGGTTAGTCCCTAATTGATTTATCTTTAAGCATGACACACCTATTGTAGGTTACTTAGTTACTATTAAGCTAACCGTTCTCGTTATCTGTTCCTTTGAATCTAGAAGACCTTGATTTTTCCAGGTGATGAGAATTAGTGTACAGGGTCCTTCACGTCGAGCTGAATCGATATGTATATGGGAAAGCACTGCGACTAGTATTCTGAAAATTTGTTTGCATGGGTTTTCCAAAATGCTCGTTTCGGCTAAAATAATTTCAGTCTTCTGAAACATCCGGTTATACCAAACTTCGTTATTTTAAACGGAATGCTATGGTTTTTATTAGATTTTTGAAATCTACGCAAAATTTCAATATAACTTTATACGAGGAATAGTATGCCTAAAGTCCACTATTTTTTAAATATTTCACATTTTCGAAATTTTTGGTCCTCCACCAAAAAAATAAGTTTAAGTGAGTCCGGTCTAATATTTTTGAGATTTGGACAAATAACACTTACAACTTTCAAAATCTGTGAAAAGCTTGACAAAAATTATATAGGGTGTTCAGAAAATGGTGCCGCATTTCTAAAAACTTCGAAAATTTAATTTTTTCAAATGAAAATCCCCATTTTTCTCTTCACCGTTGGATTCTACGCTTCAAATTAAGGAGACTTCGTTAATTCATATATTTTAAATCAACGGTTTTTGTGGCACCATTTTCTGAACACCCTATATAAATTTTTGTCAAGGTTTTCACAGATTTTGAGAGCTGTTAGTGTTATTTGTCTCATATAAAGTTATCTTAAAATTTTGGTTAGATTCCAAAAATTTCATAAAAACCATAACATTCCGTTTAAAATAACGTTTGGGTCCACTTCCGGTATAACTGAAAGTTTCAGAAGACTGAAATTATTTTAGCATTTCGAAAAACCCATGCAAGCAAATTTTCAGAACACTAGTCGCAGTACTTTGAACGATAGACCAAATCATTGCTCTTCTAATTTCAAATGAATAAAAAAATTCGTTATATTTTCCATCTTCTAAAAATAACCACATTTATTATTTTACCGCGCTGTTTTGCGAATCTTCCGATAAAAGTTTTTAATATTTGGATCAATTAAACGTTCCATGTTGTTTCGCTACAATTTAAGTTGTTAACCTACTTTCAATGAAGTTTCTAGAAATATTTAGCCGAATATATATTTGAAATGGTAATATTTCTCTGTGATTAATTAATCTGCTTGAAGAAAACTTTTAAATTTCTCGTAGTTCTTGAGCTTTGCCTTATTATACAGTAGCTTCGTAATAAATTTCAGTTAGTTTAGTTGTGCTTTTTCAACTGATTACTTTTTTAACTTGATTAATTCTGGAATTAGATTCATATCTTCCTTTGTTTCTCATTAATATCGTTGTAATAAAATATTTTGAAATTGATTTTTTTCATAACGCTCTACGACGATGAAAAAGTAATTTTCATTATTGACATAATTGCAAATATCGTTTATTATTACAGTAAAAATTAAAATTTACATGAATATTGCGGCTGGCCTCCAGGATATTGAAGACAAAATTGTTTAGTTGACACACTGTAAATCCACGTAAAAAGTTTTAAATTGTACAATAATCACTAAACTTGACATCGGCTTGATATGTATGAGTGACACTAGTAGATTAGGAATTTCCTTAATATATATTATATATAAAATAATTTTCAAAATTATACTATATAACTACTGAATAAGTTATTTAACACGACCTAAATGTCAAACATTTCAGTTCATAATTGAATTTATACAACAAAAAACGAAGAGTTGGTGAAACTTAAGCTAGAAAGTCAATTGACATATGCAATATGTCATCTGTCTCTAGATAATCAGAATTGGAATAAATATACGAAAGACATCATTTGTTAAGTTCATGAAATTTTTTCTTTATGTTTATTCATCTAGGAATAAAAACGTCAGTCCCTAAATTTTAGATCATATGGAAAAATGGTGTAAAATGTCAACAGAATGGAAAAAATAAACCGTGCAATTCACTCAGACCCATTCATTAAATTCGATTGTCCGGTCGTTTGTAGAAAAGTGTCTTTCAAATTGGTTATTTGTGCAGTTTACACAAATTCCGAAATGTCGACTAGATTTCGTAATTTATTCTCAGCAGCAGCATCAGTTGTGGACATTGCTCATGTCAACAAAATCGCGAACGTATATAACTCTAGCAATGTGTGCGCCATCACGTCGAGATGATATTGCTACTGCATGTATTTATTTCAAAGGTATTTTGAAGAATACACTTTCGTTAGCAGCAATATGAAACAAATGATAATAATGGTAATTTATTGGTATCTACTTGAAAGATATTTTGTGATTTGTTTGAAAACATAAAATTGAACTGTTCTTTCGATTGATCAAAAGATGTACTACTTTACTAAAAAATCAATAAGCTGAACCAAAAATATGTATTATGGTTGATATTTCATTCCAAGATGGTAAATTAACTCAGTGAATCACTCAAATCGATTTTAGAACGATTTTAAATTATTTACCAGAGCATGGTAAATTTTTTGCACACCCGTAAAGTCATTTCCTCTTTTTTGTCAATTCTAAAAATCTCAGAAATATATGAAGCGCATTTTTTAATGTGCTTGATTACAGACAACAATAAATTGAACAAACTAAAAACGTAGGAAATAAAAATCGCATTGAAATAGTTCACTCGGTATCCTTCAATAAGAAACAAATACTTCCACAGAATTATTATTTAAAGTATTCAATAATTAAGAATGAGGATAAAATGCTATTACATAAAACAATTCTAGACCTATACTGAAAAGCTTTCGTTATAAATAAAATGGTAATGTGGTTTTCAACGAATTTTAAAATTTTACTATTGTCATATTTTTAGAGAACTAATTGTGATTTTCTCGCTTAAGAGAATGTAACTTAAGTAGATTTTTTAATACATCCTACAACATTATGATTTTTACAGACAATAAATTCTAGGCTTTATAAACATAAGGTTGCAAATCGAATAAATAGACGACAAACAAACAGTACAAATAGAATTCAAGAGGCACACGTATGTATAACTTTTAGACATAACCACCAAGTGTATTTAGTCTATTTTGTCATTATCAGAGAGTAGAAGCAACTTGTTTAACCTGGGGGTGTCTCGAAGATTATCTACCAGAATTATCGCAACAATTACAGTGCTTTTTAGCAGTATTATATTCTTATACAGATTGTCTCTCACCATGACCGGCTGTTTGCAGGCTTAATGTGATGCCAGAACGATCTGCGTTGACAGTCAGTTAACGCTATAGTTAGTCCATCAGGATAACACTCCATAATGTAGTTTCCGTTACCGGCAGAGGGTATAACTTTAAATTTTTCATCATTGGTGATAGGTTTTTCCACTCCACAGTTGCTTTTTTGTTTATGGGAAAATTGGAATTGTCCTCTGTAATGATGTTATAAATAAAATGCTGGCCAAGCGCTGAAGAAATGTAAGACTGCATATCATTAGTCATCATCGTGGTCATCGGATAACTAGGTAGTTACAGCTCTAAAGACATTTAACGCAGAGTTATCAGCCATGTTTAGGATATTTTGACTAATTAATAAAAACGACACCATTTGGCTACGCTCATAGCGGTCAGGTACATTCTTTGTGAATTTAAATGGAATCAGGGCTCTCATTTTCACACAGGATCAATTTTTATTAAGCGTAATGCCATTGCAATCGACCCGAACCATCAGTACCTATGCACCCGTATTACAAGAAGTGCAATGTGTCTCCACGTTGGAGAAATAAAATTTCTCCATAATATTTAGTTATAAAATTTTGAGGAATATTTCTGAACATTGTTAGTAATTTCACATTAATATTTTTAATACAATTAAATACACTTTGATAATGGAATGATTTGGAAGTTATGAACGGTAATTTCAGTTTTTTCTTGATGGTTGAACCAGGAGAAGAATGAATCCATTTATTGTATTTATAATCAATTACTCATTTTATATTCATAACATTATTTACATATTTCCTATTTGTGAAAAATTTAGAATTTTCATCAAATACTCACTTGACTGATTTTTTATAAGATTTTAGTATTCAACTGTTTTAAGTCGGACCTGGTTATATTTTTGAAGTCTCCAACTCCCAGTAAATATTACTTGTTCACACATTTTTTTCAACATATACTATTGAGAAGGACAAATATGTAGTATTATATAACGTAATTAATTCATCGTCCTCTTCCTTCACAAAAATTTCAAGAGGCTCTCATTACCAGACAATTAACGTTCAACAAGCGCAACTTTATCAATTTACCCTTTGGCACAGAAAACGGCGACTACAGCACGAGGACATTCCGTCGCCTGTTTGATTCAACTTCAAAGCGTCCATTCCACACGTTGGATTTTCATCCAGGAATCTTCAGGATACCACAAGCAAACCCTAATCAAGGACGGAGAATACATACTTTGAATAAAACGCTAGACATCTATAGTTTACAGACATTTAAAAATCAGAGAACTTCTTTATATTTCTACCTATACTGATAAATTTTTAAGTAAATTGGATGGCGACTTTTCTGTCTAAAATGCTCACCGAAAAACAACTTTTTCTCAGTGAACTTTGTTATTACTTGAACATTGATCTTAATTTAGTTTAATTCGTGTAGTACCTTTATCAATTATACTAGATTATATTCATATGACTAAGCATTCGTGTGGTCAAGCATAATATGTCGATGATGATGATAATATGTTTCGCTGTACGTCACTGTGCACTTAGATATTTCCTTCTGAAAAACCTACCTTTAGTATTCGCCCTTCTACTCTCACTCTTTGAAGATGCTCTTGTATCCCTGCAACTTTCATCGTATACTTGTGCTTTTTATAAATGGATTCGAGTAACATAGATCAGGTCATCGACACTGATTATTGGAGTCCATAAAATTTCAAGCCTGAATGTATTCTTGGCAGATATTTGCAGAAGAAATGAGAGTATTAAATAAATGAGAAGAAATATATTTATTTTTATCAATAATTCCGATTTTTATTGTCACTACATTTTTACTTGTTTTTTTATTGTAACTCACTATATTTCAATTTAAATATGTCTTAAAAAATCATTTTCAATCGCCATAAATCACCGTATTTTTAGGATGCAGAATCCACTTTTCGGGATTCGATATTCTTAAGGAATGGACGAATAATCCAGGAAAGGATCATATTTATTTTATGTCCTCCCTTGTTATTTATCTAGGTGAGAGATCAACACACTGATTTTCAAATATTATCTCCGATTACAATAAAATATAAATAATTATTAATTTTTTGTATAAATACAGTAGAAAATTTAGCTTTCCTAATTTATTCTATCAAAATATTTGCCAATATTAGTTTCTTTTCAAGAAAAATTTCATGAATGAACGAAGGCGCACGACATGGGTCAAAAGTTTCTCCTTCAAGGCTATCTTCTCGAAGAGGTGATTTATTTGTCGAAAAAATAAGTGAGGTTACGGTGTCAACGGAGGAACGGTCCATACGAGCGAAGCGTTAGCACTGAGCCAATATTTTATTGTCGTTTCCCAAAAGTATGCTTTGAAAACTAAAAGTTTTATTGTTTAGGATCGACTTGGTAGAGTGTAGGTGAAATGATTGTACTATTATGTATTCTTAAAGTTAGCGCGTTATACGTAAAACTACTACCGGTGAAATTTATTGTTCTTATTTTTTTATTCATTTGGAAACTATAAAAACTTGGTACGTGGTAATTTTTGGAGAGTAGTATATTATGCTAAAAAGAAGCGAATGAATAAATTATTTCACCCTTCGATCAGACTTTATATTCAACAGTTTAACTTTATAATGAATGAAATAATTGCGCTTCATATGTGATAATTTATAGAATTAAGTTATACAAAAAATTTAATCAAACTTGATCTTATCAAATGCTTAGATCGATTACTTTTCTAACAGGTCTTTTTAATCAAAATCCATTGAAAAACATGATTTGCCATCTCAATTGGTTTAAATAACTGGTTAGTCAAACTCTCGAAAAACTCCTTGACCTAAAATCTATTATTAAACGCCCCTTTGTACAAAAAATGTATCAAATTTAAATATACCAATTAACTTAAAGAAAGTCATCCACTTTTAGGGATCCCTTAATTGGATGCCATTCGTAGAAACTAACGATCGATGAAAATTTAATGACTATTCAATGGATACTGAAACGTCGTCTGTCGAGTTTGTGACAGGTGATCTACAAGGGCACTTTGGATTCTTCAGTAGTTTCTCTATGACGAAAGTAGAGCAATTATAGGTTTGAAAAATTACTGTAGGAGTTGGGGATGTTCGCTTAAGTCATAGGAGGCGGAAATAAAATTATTAGGGGTTGATATAATATTACAAACAAACTCCATGATAAAGAAGTTATAATCAGTTAATTTCATAATTTATAAGCTGCTGAACAGATTAATGATTTGGATTGGTCACAGGACATATAGAGAACTTGTGCTTCAATAATCAGTTATTTAAGACCTCAATATTAATAAGAATTATAAACAACTACAAGGTAATTGATGGGAAACCACTATACCATTCGGTAAACTTTTCATAATAAATTGAATGTGTTCCCGAGAAGAAATAAGTATTTTTTGAATCGCATGCTTTGATAGTGTTTGTCGAAGAATTCGTCATATTTTCACTAAAGTGTAATTCAATGTCTAACGGAACATAGTCCTAAATAAATTCATCTTGAGAATACGAGAGTAGAAGTAATTGTGCAAGTTATTTCTGAAATTCAGTCAAAGTGGATAAAAAACTACTAAAAGCTCTCAAATATAAAAATAAGCTTTGTTATGGACTTATTCGACTATAGAGAACTTTCATTGAGTTTAGTAATAATGAAAGGAATGTATTTTGGAACCTATATGTGAATATTTAGTGATTTTGTTTACATTATTAATTAGGATATCATTTAACGAAATAATCATAGTGGGTCGTTAGAATACTATGGAAGTCGCCGCTTCTGATTTATGTCATCTGAAATTGTTCAAATATATTTTCCAAGCTATCTCTAAGGGAGTTTCAAATTTACCTAAATTATGTTGTCGCTGCAGGTATATAGTAGATAAGTGCTGTTCGTCTTAATCTTATGTTAAGGAAAAGTACGTTTAATAAGTCAATGCGAGGGTTTAGACAAAATCTACCGGATGAAAATATGTTTTAGATCTTTTCTATCAAATTTTCCAAGTAACAATTAATTGAATATTTTACCTCAATAAGTCGTGTAACTTTATGAAGTACCAACTTTCAAAAGACTATGTGTGAAATTTTATGATATTTCGATTAGTCAGAAAAAATTGACATTGCCATTTAAGTGAAGGTACTTATGTTTATTTCAAAACAATGGATTTAAAATAATTTCGTGAGTTAATTTATCATTGCTTTTTGATAAAAAAAAATGTACAAGTTCAGCTTGGCTTCAAAAGTGTTATCCTGAGTCTGCTCCATCGAAAAGAGTCATTTGTTGTTGGTTTGCTGAATTTAAACATGGTCGTACAGACACAGATGATGATGAACGCTCTGGTCGTCCAATTGAGGTGGTTACTACAGAAAACATCAAAAAATTGTGTGAGATAGCTGAGGCAGTAAAGATATCAGAAGGTACTTTGTTGACAAGTGTGTATGAACATTTGACCAAGAGAAAGCTTGTATCAAAGTGTTTGCCCCGTTTACTCATAGTGGATGAAAAACAACAACGTGTTGATTATTCAGAGCAGTGTTTGGCCATGTTTACACGTAATAGATCAGATTTTTTGTGTCGACGTGACAATGGACGAAACATGGATCCGTCACTTCCCTCCGGAATCAAAAGAATCATCATCTGAGTGGACTGCAGCAGGTCAACCACGTCCGAAGCGACCAAAGGCACAACGGTCAGCTGGGAAAGTTATGGTTTCAGTATTTTGGGATGCGCATGGAATATTGTTCATCGACTATCTCCAAAAAGGAGAGACAATCTATAAAGAATACTAAATAGAGTTGTTGAATCATTTGAATGCAAAAATAAAGGAAAAAAAAGCTTCATATGTCGAACAAAAAACCACTGTTTCACCAAGACCATGCCCCGATTCAAAAGTCGATGGCAACGATGATTAAATTGAACGAATTGATCTTCTAATTGCTTTCTCATCCACCGTATAGTGTAGATCTGGTCCCCAGTGATAATTGGCTTTTCGCTGATCTCAACAAAATGCTCAAATGAAGAAGGAATCGCTGAAACTGAAGGCTATTTTGAGGCAAAAGACAAATCCTTCTTCCAGCACGGCAACGAGAAGTTATAGAAGCGTTCGTTGGATGATTGTATTGCTCTTGAAGGAGATTCCATTGATGAATAAAATCGATTTTTAGTACAAAAAAATGTATTTTTCTTAGTTAGTCATACGACTTATTGAATGACGTTATACATGATGGATAATAATAAGTATGGGTCCAAAGTAGAAGAGTGAATTAATTAATTGATCCAAGACATTGATACATTTTTCCATCCTGACTTATACAGTATGTTCTTTACGAATGGAGGTTTAAGTTGGGGAGGATTATCTGTAAATGTAGCTAAAAAAGTTGTTATTTAATGAAAAGGCCTATATTGCCACAAGAAAAATATATTAAATGTGCTATTTCACTTTCATGAACTAGCTAAACTGAATGAGGCTTCAACTTTGTCGTCCAAATATTTAATAATAAAATCCGTGCTGAACATTGAAGCAAACATTAATATTTGTAATAATTGTTAAATTGTTGCATTTTTTTAAGAGCAAGTATCTATTTTTTGAGAGACATAGCGAAAGTTATTTTGAAACCACAGAATAAATTAGTTCAAATGGTTTGAAATATAGTTTTTTCTACCTTGGTTAGTAATGAACACTTTTTATATCTCAACAAAAGTTCAAAGGTGTAAAAGCCTGTAGTGAAAATATAATTTACAATGTTCGGTGATTCACTTAAGTGTATGATGGAATGTAACCAATATAGTCCAAGAGCTGGCGAAAAACTTAGACCACGGATTTGATCTATCGAACTGTATAGTTAAAAAGGTGAAGTATAAATACGATATAAACCAACGGGAGCACAGCATATGAGAGCTCAAAAAGCTGCCAATAAACACTCTCTCTAGCACACTTTCATTGTATCCCGACTTCATCTTTTCACAATACTTTTTAGTGTAACTGGTATTGTTTTCACATTACCATTTTTAACATCGTTTCTACAAAATCCTTGTAATATATAACAAGTAGTCGTAAAGACAAGAGTATGTAACCAGTCTTAGTTCGATCGCTAGAAATATACATCAATAAACAAATTATAAACTAAATACAGTCCTTATCATTTTAACAAATCGGTCCTTCTAATATAAGTAACATAGTTCTTTAAAGAGTATACATATCAATCCATAAAATTTTCAATGTCGGGTGGAAATTTTTGTTTTCATTTTTGAATGTTATTGGGATGGTCAGTCATCTCCACTTATATGATATGCGATTAATGTATTGAGGTTGTTATCCACAATAAACTACAATTTCTGTTTTTTACTTTGGATCAATACTGTACCAGTGGGCTCAAATGAGAATCTCCCTAAAACAGAGCCAAAAATTCTGGCATCTGAAATTTTGTAGAAAATCCTTGTACATCCATTCGAAATACTGAATTACATCTTGATCTTTATGTAGAGGATCCTTCTGCAGCATTTTTGAAACCATTATGATAAAAAGACGTTTATCTTAAATAATATAGTCAATCGCCACAAATGTAGATATTGGAATAATACTAATCCTAGGTAGATGTGGAAAGATAGAATATGAAGTTCTTCGAAAGTTAATGTTTGAGCAGTAAGTTATTAACTTATTAAGTTATTAAGTAACTTGATTTCAGCAGGATTGTGCAATACCATACTTCAGTGAGCACCACCACATTATTCCTTACAAGTTCGTCAATACTTAAACGAACAGTTTCCGCATCGATGGATTGGTCGTGGAAGTGAGTTTGCTTGGCCACCAAGAGGCCCTGATTTAAATCCTTTGGATTTTTCAATTTGGTCGCAAATGAAGGCATTAGTTTACAAAGAAAAAATTACTTGATATTAAGAGATCTATACGAAAGCGGATCATAAAGTGTATTGAAGTAAATGGTGGGTATTTTGAGCATTTGCTTTGAAGTTTTTTATTTTTGTTAACAAATTTGTTATTGTTAAATATTTAAGGAATATTAAAATTTTTTTATGAAAACATTAAAATTTATTTAATTTTTTAGAAGCAAATAACTCGATGACCGATTGAGTTACACGACTCAAAGAAGAGTAACTTTTTTTGTAGAATTTAACGCTTTTTAATATTCTTTTATTATTTTAGTTGTAAGCTTAGCCCAAAAAAAGTTTACTTTGATTTATTTAACACAAACAAGTGTAACTAGCAATGTTAAATTAGAGTGCAAATTATGATTCCTCATGTCAAAAAAGGTAAAATTGCCTATTTTCAAAGAGAAATTGTGAAATCATAATAGGTAATACTGCATTTTTGCATTGAATTACTTTATTAAATAATGCACATTTGAATGTGTGCTATAATAAAGAAACTCTCTCTACTTAGCGAATCCGTAATCCAGGAGTACAGTCTTTCACTAAACATTAGAGTCTTTTACTCGAGTTTAATATAGAAAAAGTATCGGCGTTGACCCAGTTCATACATCACAGAGGGCAAATCTCGCTAAAATTTAGTGTTCACGTGGGAATTTCAGTTTTTCACTGTGTCGCCGTTGTATTCCATCCGTGGCAAAATTGCTGAGCTGAGTAAAAACATTAGTTATCCATACATTGATGTAAATCACTTTGCGACTTCGATGCTAAGATTATAAAGACAAATGACGGTCGCAAAAAAGTACGAGTTATAGTACTTTATTCACATTCAATTTGTTCCGCTTATAAGAGTTCAAAGAACAAGAGCCTTCCAGATTTTAATTAACTTCAGGTTTATTTAAAACCTTTGAGTAATTTTAAAATGATATTATTATTACAAATTCTTTCTCTTATTCTCTCTTGCCTTTGTAACATCAAGAAGTGGATATCTGATTACCCGCGCTGATAAAGTAACTTTTGGGTTAAACTTCTCTTAGTTAATTTTTAAGTGGCTCATTCATATTTAAGAACATACACTTAAATTCTGTTTACAAAAATATATTCACTATTTGTTCTTGTTCGACGAATAAATTAATAGTTTTTTCTAATTTTATTATTCTACACATTCCGAAGTTATACAGTGGTTCTAAAAACAGATTTAATTTGTCGGATATCAAATAGTTCATAGCCTCACCGCTTGTTTCGAAATACGCTATTAAAGTTTCAGCATTTTGGCGTAAAATTGCTATTTCAGATCACGAAATACAATAAAATAATGTTTTCAGTTGAAATTCATAACCTCAATGGAATAATCCCGAAATCATTTTTCAAAATCTGTCATTGATTGTATTGCAAGGTCAGATCTTTTTTCATGCGATTGAAAGTTAAGAATTGAAGTTTTCTTAATGTATGATTTATTAATATCTGCTAGATTCAATTCATCGTCAGCACTACGTAATTGAGAAAATGTCAGATTCTAAAAAGTCCGCTATTTATAAAACCTTGATAACCATTTTCCCTCTTTATTCAGATTTAACATTCCAACTATTATTTTTTTATGTATTTTACAGTTATTATTATACTGACTATAAACCAACATTTTGTTCTTTTTAGTGATTATTAAACTTTAGTTATGGATCAGTATTTTTCTCATTTGTGAAAATGCAAGAAAAGATGTTAAATTGCATCTATTTACCAAAGATCCTGAGATAAATTTTATATATTTAATAGTAATAAGTCATTTACTTGATTTAGCAAATACAACTAAAAATTATACTTTTGCTAGTGCTATTATTGATTTAGTTATATCCTTCTAGTACTTTCAACTATCTTCAGCAATTTCAAAAGACAGTTCGCTTAAGCGGTGGGTTGAATAACTAAACTGAACATTGATTATTATTGTTTTGGTTTTTCAGCCACTCTGCACATATATCTAAAGGAAATATGGTTCATATAATCTTAAAGCATTTCTAATTCATGTATCTAATTTCGACCCATAATCTTATGTTCTGTAATGTTTTAATTCCAGTACTATATATATTTTTTCATTTATGTTAAATACAATAGAGTCTGTAATAAGAAATTTGTTTTGAGATTTGATTATGTCAGCTAATGTGAAAATACATAGCCTCCTCAACATCAAATACTAAAATCGATTTTAATCTTAAGTGCGACTGATAAAAAGTTTTTTCCTAAAATTATGATTGATCGTGAGAAATAAATTGGGTACAAAGTTTGCCGGTTTACTCTTTAGCTATAGACAAAGTACAGTGAACTGCTTATTTTCAAAAACTTTCCGCAAAAATGTTCCTTTTACGACGAGCGTTTAATAGCAGCGGTAAATATAGAGTTTTAAGTTGATTTTGTGCAATGATGGTGCCTCGCTGGTTCTGGTCAATCGCGAAAACCGGGCTAAGTGAAAAGTTTCGAATATAAAAGGAAAACTTCAGACATTTTCAAAAATTGCTTTTACACTTTTTTGGCGAAAATCCAAATAGATCACTGGCACCGGGACGTTAAAAGTTATTGAAGAGGTGTATTGCATGAAATTCTGAGGACTCTGGAACGCCAACAAGGTTGTAATTTAGATTCTCTTATGATATTAATAACACTATTCTCATTTAACTGTTATATTCATTTTCATCAAAAAGTTTTTTCGACTCGCTTCTCCATATTCGTAATTACTCCAAATGAAACTTGTTCTCTCATTTTTCGACATTTTCAATTTTTTTCTTCGGTGGCTCATCTATAGTAGGATACATTCATTATTAAAATAATTATGATACATCACCTAACATCTATTTTTTTAGTGGCTGTCATATTTATGAAAACAATGGGAGCTATGGAAATTACTGGAATCCTTGCCGTCGTCGTCCTGTCCTCTCGTGCTTTGCCTTAATAAATCTCGACCGTCTTATAACCTATTCCAAAGATCACGTGGCTATGTCTAACATAAATCCATAAACGTATAGTGCTTAAATTCCATAAGATTTGTTTGTTTACTGAATGATGTTTTAACTGCAAAAAGTGTAGGCCAGAATGGAATTAAAAAGGATAAGGATTCAAGAAAGGCTAAAACAAATCATTATAAAAACAATTCTTGTATTGTCTTGATAACTACGCAGCTGAAAACATTCTTACAAGGGCTTTTGTGCAGATAATAGACTATGATTCTGCTTCACCATTGTAACTATGGTAATAAAAAGTAATGTGCTCCTAAGTTAGTACATTATTTAGTATTGTTGTTAAATCCATTTTTGTGAAGGCATATTATTTATATATGATATGAACTATTGATATGATCAACCATCGGATCGGAAGTGTTCCTCTTGAGTTCGTGTAGAGAAATACGTAAGAGAGGATAAAACAGTGTGGAAGGTAGAAATGCGTAGGTATGTCGGTGTTATCTAAATCGTGCTATATTTGAGAATATTAGATTAATTACATGCAGTTACAAAAGTAAGGCGGATATGAAGAAAGACAATTTGAAATTCAATGGTCTAAGAATTAGAAAGGGCTGACGTAAGTGTACATAAATAATGTATTTTAAGAACGTCGGTCAGAGAACACACCACACTAACAAAATTATATGATGTCCTTTTATACTGGTGGTTAGTACTGGTGCCAATTTCAAGGAGCTAGGATATCAATGGGAAATTTGCCATTGTTCTCTCGTTCAAAATTCTGTAGATAGAAAAAATGTAAAGTTTCGTTCAAGTAGGAAATATGTGAAAATACCACCAACCACAGTGACAATGAATCTTGAACTGTACTAGTTACTAGTTATGACATCAGTGTTGTTCCACTTGGTATGGGCGACGTAAGACTTTATATTTGGAATTGATCATAATCGATATCAATCAAAATTAATCATTATAGATATAAAAAGGGTAGAAACTTTGCTTGATTTTGAAATGTACATATATCCTTCAGTCACATACGTAATAATTTAATTATTAATAGCTAATGGAGTATAACGTGATTTAGTGCTGGATCTACAAATGGAGAGCAATTCTATCAGCATATATATTTAACCGCACCTTAATATTTATGTTTTCGGAGCAGATTTCACAGCACAACATTAAATTTCATATGAATTTCTCTGCTTTAAGGCAAAATTAGTCAAAATTAACATGATATTCAGGTTCGTTTATAAACGTGTGAAGTGAACATAATTTCATAATGTAAATTCTCCATAGCGACGTAACATATTGCAGGTAGCTTGATGCAAGGGAATATTAATGAAATTTTCCTTCCTATTGGCTAATCAACCGTTTTGCTAGAAGAAATGCAGAGGAAAAGGATTCCGATGATATGAAAAAACTCCATCAGAAGTTTATATGAAGTATTTTAATAATAACTAGTTCCTCGACAAAATTCTTGATTAGCTTTTTGTCTACATTCTGATAATAATTGAAATATATCAAAGGAGAATTGTTAAATGGACGCTCTGCTGAAAATTGTGTTGTTAGTGATATAAATCTCCAAGAAACTATATTAGAACAAGTGACAAACAATGAACTCTTAGTAATTCCAAATTTAGAAACTGAAGTGATTTCCAAATATGTTTCGAACCGTTACTTGAAAATAAACCATTCATCAATTATCAAAATTCCAACGAACTGTAATATTTAAATAGAAAGTGAAATTTTCTCAACCAACATACAAATTAAAGAAGGCAAATCAATAATATTACCGAAACTAGACTTCAAATTTTTACATAATCAAATTTATAAATCTCCAAATTTAACTAAAATAGATTTTGAAAAATTATATGAAATCAATAAAATTGCTAGAAATATAAAACCAATTCATGAAATTTATAATCCGCAAAGCCATGTATCAATAGGACTATTTACGATAATAATAATAATTTGTGTAATATTATGGTTAGTTCGAAAATATAAAAGAAAATTTGTAAGAAAACAGAACTTTGAAGACATTGAAGAAAATGAGAAAGAAGAAATCGAATTAGAAGAAGAAAGAAAACAAGACATGAAAAATACCTCCGTTATTTTTCACTCTTGGGGATGAAGGAGTTACATGGACAAAATTCCAGAAGATTCTTTAAATAAAATGCAATAGGATCAAATATCATAAACCTTTAATAATAAAGCATTTATTTCATTATAAATACGAATGTTGTAAATAACTTTTATTGAACGAATTATAGTTATATCGCTTGTGAAATTAATTTTGTTCATTCATATCTATAAAATTATTGTAATTTTGAGTTTAATAAATTTTTTAAAAACCATATTTTCGGCCATCGAAAATATAATTCATCAAATTTTTTTAATCTCTAAAAATGTCAATTACATTTTGAGGAAAAAGAGGATAAGATAATCAGAACGAATAAACAATGGCTATTACCCCGACTGAACGTTAGGAACGTGACATTTAAACATTTTTCATCTTTAATGAGTCCAAATCAAACGATGCCGTGGGTGTTCTTGTGTGTATGATCACGTTACTGCAGTGGAGTACTCATTTATTTTCACTGGAAGAAAAATTATTATATAATATGTGTCATTTAACATCGACAGAAACCATTTCTAGAACACAATAACAATCTTGAGTTTTTCAATTACTGAAAAAAATGTATATGCAGTTGCACTTGTCGTAATTTGAATCAAACTAAGAGGGGTAGCGAATATATCCAAACCTGGATTAGTAATTAAATCTACTAATTCAATGTAATTGCTATATCAGTATTGATTTGGAAATTTCAGTTACAGAACTGAATCTTAAAACATTAATAATATAATCTATGTACTGATCTACACTGTTATGTTATTCATAGATTATTAACTTTAATTTATATAGTTCTACTTAAAAATCTTTTATTTTAGTTTCAAAAAAAATGTTTTTGAAATACTCAATTGAATGCAGTTAATAAGCAAAATGAAATTCAACATCAGTTTGGTCAAGAAATATCAATGCGGTTCAAGTTTTATTCCTATAATTAGCATATTTTGGTAATTAATGCTGATAGTTCATTTTTTTTTCATTTATAAAAATTCTCTTAATATTCGTAGAAGAGAGTCTGTCATTTTTGGTGTAACAACTGACTTAATATGACTAAAAATGATGTATAAAAATATAATCGCCTCCAGGAAAATAGCAAGTTTCCATTTTTTGTTAAAATGTTTTTGATATGTTCGAGACAAAACAAATATCGAAATATACTAGTTCAAGACTTCTATGTGACATTTAGAACCCATCAACCTTTTCTTAAATTCATTTGTACGTTAGTTTTCGTGAAGGACATCGTTAAAAATCGTAAGAACAATTTGTTGTGTTTGCGGTTTACCTATCATTCCTCAGAATCTATAATGGGCAAATTATAAAAAGTTGAAGTACCGATAAAAAAAGTTTAGCCTTTATCCAAGGACGCCAGTGTAAAGTCTGCGTGTATACGAACTGAACATTTTGATTGCTTTAATTATGCTCATTTCAATTCTAATTAATTATTAATCGATAGGAATTTCACGAGTATACTTCACACGTAAAAAATATTCATGAAGGCAATTACTGTGATTAATTCATTACCAGATCGCGTTCTCGTCATTTTAGAATAGTAATTGACTTAAAACAGGGCTTGGAAATACAGAATGCGTTGTTTGTAAAGATTTTTGCCATTTTGATCAGTAAACTCCATAATGGATTTTGCAGTTACCCTACCAGCCACAAACCACTCTGTTTCCATATGATTAGACTCATCGTGTGTTATATTGTCATCCCTTCTCAATCACAATTTCAGTATATTTAATCCTATCATCGCCGCTCTTTTTTTTCACCCATTTTCACCTTCTCTTCTAAATAATTGAGGTTAAAACTAAAAATTTACCTCGGCGCTTCTTTTTATTGTGCCTCAAAAATCAAATTACAATGAATTCAAAATTAGAGAAATATTTAAGTATTAAAAATGACCTCAAAACAATTGAATTTAAATGTGGCGGCATTTTAACGATGTAATTGAAATAAGTTAGAACTTTTTTTTGTTTTCAATAAGTCAATAAAAAAAATGTTATCAATGTGAGAAAAATTGAAGATACAGTGAGATCTATATGCTTCAAAATTAGTATATATATAAGAAATTATGTTATTTTTGCTGCTTCGTATCATAACAACAAATTGAAACTAGCAGTACTTTCAACCTAATAAATTTTAAATAGTGAAATTAGCTTACGTATAAACTGAATCCCAGACGAAGAAATAAGTTTGATGTTTACTTATTTCAACTCTCAAACTTTGAGATACGCGATCTTGATAGGATCAAACTCGGGAAACTTTTCATTTTACTTCCCTTTTCACCGTACACTGTGACTTTCTATCGTGTAGGAGTTTTAAAGAATTTGTTTCAAACTTTCTGTCAGGTAATCTGACAAGAAACTGTAATTGTTTCGTGTTAAGTTTTTTCATGAAAAAATCTGATAAATAGTACACTATGGGTTTGTTTCAACTTGCTAGGACACTTATTAGAACCGTTTAAATAGTATTTTCTGCGCAATTTCCGGCTATGCACGGTTCTGGTTACAGTACTTGCTATCAACCAATTAACGAAAAGATCATCCCGGAAACGGTTCACAAACGATACCTAAATCGGTTGGAACACAAAACAGAATTGTCACTATAATGGTAACTGCCCGGCTGAAACACGAAATCTCTATTTCGCCGAATCGTCACCTACCAAGAACGGTTTTTTGATGGATTGGTACAAACGTTATAATAGAATGTATTGAGCTGAGATTTTCACGGCCGAGGCGTTAACCGAGGTATTGTAATTTGAGCGAAACGAACAATGAAGCATTCTGGTGCATAACTATTTGTTAATATATTTAGGATAAATTGTATAATATGCTAGAATTGGTTAGAATAAGTGTATCAATAATGGGATTAGATAACTCCGGAGTTGTACATTGCTATTGATGAGATATTTTCTCCATAAAATATTAAAAACTCCCAGCCGTCAATTTTAATAAGTACCAAAATAAATGATAGTTTGAACAACCAAACCTTGTTTATTACTTTATAGTAATAAGGGTAGAGTGATTAATAAAATATATTGTATTATCGTAACAAAGCGTAAGGTGTTTCTAAGATAACCATATAATGACTTAAATTTTGCACTCTTCTCAAAGACTGACGACAATGTAATTATTTGATCAAAATATTTGATTAACATGATTACAACACATAGTAAATTGATCTGAAAAGCAAGAAATAAAGTTTAAAAACACTGAGAAACGCGCTTTTAGAGTAAGATATAGTGAAAAGTGAAAAATGAATTACAATAAAAGTGGCCTCAATTGAATTATTTTCAGAATTGAACCTGCAATATAATCCGCTCCAGAGATATTTCCCCCCCGGTAGATTTCGCTATAATTATTATTCTATTATATTAATAGATCATTTTTACGTTTTCTGTTAATGAACTAAAATAGTTATTATTATACACTCGAATAGTATATTCATGAAGCTATTATTCACAAGCTGAAGTTTACTTCGAGTGGATAATAACTCATTATACGCGAGTAGAATACTATACTCTATCCACGACTAGTAAATATTTTTATTTGAACATAGTACATAGTTATCGAAAATTATAAGTTGATTAGGCAACTTCAAGACCTTTCCAATTTCTGGTGGTATTAAAGAAAAGTCACTTTCATTTTCTATATTCATTTTAAGTTGGCTTCTAAACGTGTTAAAGAAAAGTCAATTTTCTATATTCATTTTCTAAACATAATTTAAATATTAAGAGACTGAGAAATCTGAGCAAACAATAATGTTGGCAGCTAGCTTTGAGTACCATGGAAACAGATATACGTCAAACAAATTTGTGTCGTTGACAGCTCAGTGTTAATGCTCTCTGCCTTCAAAATCGAGGTCCCGGCTTCGCATCTGATCTAGGAAAATTTACTTTTATAATTTTTTTATGTGTACTGTATTGTTTTACATGATAAAATTATAAAAACCGATTTCTTGTAATAAAACCAAATATAGCTAAATCAAGAAAGCACCTGACAGCAGTGATTAATGGATTTATTAATCACTGCCGTGATTAATGGGTATTACCAAGCAGACGTATAATGGGTACATTATACAACAGTCGTTGACCTTAGTAATCAATATTATATAGGAATAGTATAGTGATATAGAACAGCTCACAATGTGAATACTCATGGATAAGGAATATAATGTCTTTACATATGTTTAATTAGAATTCATAATGTTAAGATTAAAGATAAAGAGAGCGAGGTATGAAAGCTTTTTCAAGTCGATCTGATAGAGAGAGTAAGAACATAAGCATACCTTTCTCTATCTCTCTATACTCTTTTCTGACTGGATCGCCATGACGTTGAAGTTTCGAGTGGTGTGAGCTCCTAAGGAGGAGAATACCAAGTTCTACTTTTAATAGCGATTGGGGAAAGATAGAGATCCTCTTTCCCTCTCTTCCAAGAGTACAATTCCACTTACATGCCGCTTTCTTTCTCTTTAATATAACTTTTTGATAAGAATCGCGCAACTACAAAATGATGTGTATCAACTAGCACAGCGTTAGGATTTAATAAATAAAAAGGAGTTTTCTGCAATAACCATATGCAAATGATTCTTCCAATTATTTCCTGTATCAATTGAATTAAAAGTATAGAGCCGCACAGTAGTTATTTCAAAGATGATATGGTTACCATGTTCGGGTATATTCAGCTATACCTGTCCAAATTCTAACCCATAGCATGTCGTCTCTAAAACTTTATAACAGAATTAATTATATTCCTACTAAACTTGATATCTCAATTTCAGTTATATATTTTGAATATTGATCGGTTTATCCGATATATCTACTAACTAATATATGATTCAAAGTTCTTATTTTATTATCGTATGGTTTCAAGTTATCGTAAAAAAAGTTGAGCAGAGATTATTTTTTGGTTTATATTGAGGAAATATGGAGCTCTTGTATTTTTAGAATGGATATAGAAGGTGTGATAAGGTTGAAGAGACTGAAGGGGTCATCGATATTGACTAGAAACTGGCAGAAGAAAATTAAAAAATTCTCCTTCGATTCAATTTTGTTTGACTTTCTCTTTTAGAAGTTACTCAGCTCTAGATGGTGCATTTCTTTTTTTTCTCATTCCTCAATTATCAATAAAATTTCAAATTCACAACTGGGTAATACGAAAATCTACATAAATCTTTATAAAAGCACATTTCCAATTTCTTATATCCATTGAAAATTTGTCCGGTATCGATTTTCATCTCGTCGCAACCATTCATTACAATTTATATTCATGATAACAGGAAGTGGCGCAAAGGTCATAATGCCGGTCCGGGCTCACATGAATAAACAAAATGCTGAATATTTGAAATCCGACAAGCAAATAAATACGGAATTGTGGAATAACATTTGTGGAATCAAAATAAAAAAATTATTACTATATTTTTATATGGGGTGAAAAAACGTTATCGACATGTGTTGTGCTGTATTCAAGGGAACCATTAATTTCGACAGCATTAACAATTGCAGGGTTTAGAGGTTAAATGATAATCTGATATTTTTTTAATCCCACAAAGAGTGTAAATTAGCATTTATTGAATTGAATATCATATTATTTTACCCAACTACACCATATATTTTTAAAGAGTTGAGATTTCTGAAACCATTGGTGATATGTTATAATAATGATTGGACGTGTCAATTAGGAAACGTCACTTGTCACTTAGCGTCATTTCGAATCCCTAACCTTATTATCTTCTTTTAAAAAAATCTTCTGGATCTTCCCGTTGGAACTATTTATGGTCAGTCAGGGAAATTTTTAATCTTTATGTGGTCATAGTTTTGTTTTGTTATGACCCTAATATAAGTGAAAATTATCCTCTGTGAGTACAGTTGCGGCTGTCAGAGATTTGGCTGGCACCAGGTTACTGGCAAGCCGCAGAAAATCTATAGCATCAGATGAAATTAAATCTCAAAAATTTGGTCTTCTTTTAAATTATCATTTTTATATTTATGTGACATGTACACACGCATAATTACACCATTACCCATATTTTACTTATGAATGAATGAAAAACATTCTGCTTTTTATACTGTTAAACAATATTTCATGACAATAACTATTGATTTGTTGATATTTAGCTAGTGTTTGTATAATAACTTAGTCACAATTTTGAAGCACTGATTTTGCAAGACAGCAAAACTAATGTCCACGTATTTTTCAGTACGTATTCATGACAATGAAATATAATCGAACAATACGGGCAATTCCAATGAAACAATTCTATATGTAATAACATTTGATATTATTATTTACAATCGATGCTTATTTACATTTATAACGGTTCTTAATAATATTTTTGCCAATAATCGTTAAAAACTGGTAAATATCTGTGTTAGTATGCGAAATGATTGTTTATATTTTATAATAGAATTGATAGGATCATTTGAATACCATAAAATTTCAACGAATGCATACAGATCATGTTTTATGCATCTCCTTTTATCTACTGTTAAAAAGTTTATAATGAGTGGTAAATTTGGATTCATTATCTCTTTAGATTTATGATATATTATGCAGTATAATAATAAAAGAATGTATTTTTCAATACTTTAAGGACTGTACAAGTCAAAAGTGGGATTAAGTATCGCCTGAATAATAGATCGCGTATCAAGTTCAATGTGCATTTTAACTTTACGAACAAACGAAACCAAAATATCCTAATATCAATAAACAGTTCTTAAATTCCTCATTCAACAATGGACAATATTTACGAATAACTATTAACGTTAGACATCTCTGGAGAGTCTACGTTAAAAAAAAACGCGAAGAGCTTGCTATAAAATACACAGAAATGTACTGGCTACTAGGAAGTAACTTCAAATTGTACCTACACATACAACAATGTGCTATGTTGATTTTTGAATGCTGATGTAACTTTTTCTCTGATCATAACTAATGTCGTGAAGCTGGGCGACACTTTGTAATTATGAGTTAAGGAATGATTATATTAAAAACAATTGCGTTTATCTATTATCTAAGATAATAGTCAATATATAGTCTCAGTGGAAGCAGAACGCCAAATAATTTGAATGCGACCAGCGGTACTCCATTACTTCATTGTATTTTTAAAAACATAGTACCATATTCTGAATAATGCCGTCAATTTACGATAAAAATTGGCATTAGCCAAGATAGTAATTGTTGTTTCCCTTTTGAAAAACAACGGAATACATTTTCGAAATATTGATTTTCGAAATTATTTCAGAGGTGAATAGTAGAAATCCTTTTTAAAATTTGACTCTTTATCAAAATATGATATTGACACTGACAATTTGCGTATTTATATTGATCAATAGATCACCTTCATCATGAATATCAAAATAAAGATAAAATCAATTAAGAACTTTCTTCTAATGAGAAAAATTAATTTTTCCTCAGTCCTTACATCTCAAATATTGAATTATTTGTAGTTTTATTAGAATTTACAAAATAGTGCTATGAATTTTACTTAAATTACTTAGGTCTTTTTTATCATATATAACTTTTTCGTTCTTATGAATATGAACCATTTCTAAAAATTCTCTTTTTCGTTTATTAGATTCCGTTTCAAAAATTTTTGAATCTTTATAATTGAATTTATGTTTTTTTGAAATTCCATAGTTTGTTAATGCAGTTCTATTTTTTTTATGATATTGATAACCTCTAGTCTATTTTCTAAATACTGAGATGTTTGCCCTATGTAGACAGCGTCACAATTAGTACAAGGCACTTGATATATAATATTACTTCTTTTGTTTTTTGATGTTTTAGATTTTAATTTAGTGAAATATTTGAATAATGTATTATGTCCTCTATGACTTATACTAATATCATATTTATTGAAATAATTCGATAGTTGTTGGGAAAGTCCTTGTACATATGGTAAGGAAAAATGTTTTATGTTTTGATGTTTCGTTTCAGTTTTGTTTTTAAATTGATTGTAGTATCTGTTTATCCTTTTCTTGAATATGTTATTCATCATTTTTTCTGGATAATTATTTTCTTTTAATGCATCTTTTGCTTTTTAAAAAGCTAAGCATCTTAATTCAGGATCTGATAGTTGGATAGATCTATCAGCCAAACTTATTATCACTGATCTTTTTTGTGACATAGGATGACACGAATTGAAGTTTAAACATCTTAAGGACAAAGTTGGTTCCGTATACCATTCTGTTCTTATGTTATTGTTAATTTTATATAATATGACATCAAGAAAATTGATTCTATTATTTTGCTCAAACCCGATTGTGAATTAAGGTTTTTCATGATGAGAATTGAATTTTTTACTTATGTTTTCAATTTGATTCTTTGGTACAGCAGTAATGCAATCATCTACATAGGAAAAAGAATATTTATATCTTGAGGAATTGACGAAACGGCTCTTAGCAAACTTGATATAAACAAATTTTCAAATTTTGAAACAGAAGAGACCCAAAATCAAGAACATCTAGTAGTATATTATTTGTATTTTAATCATTTTATATTTTTGTTTCAGCTTTCATTCTTTGGTGAAATTCCAAATTCCTTGAAATCAACCAAGAAAAAGGAGTGATTCATTGCGTGGAGTAGGTAGATTGAGACCACGGAATCGTATCTAACTAATGAACGAATAAATATCCTATCTCCACCCTTGTCTTGATACTGGCTCCAAAGTGAGAGCCGAAACGTAGAGAATTTTTATAATTCACGTGGTAATTTATCATAGATTCTCAATAAGGGGATGGAAAATCACTTTTTATTTTTGATTTCTTTACTATAGTTACAGAAAAAGTAAAAGGAACGAAATCGGAAAATCCATGTATGATTTAAGATGTCAAATAATTTTCGAGACAAATAAGTAAATCGACTTATATTCCACCCCACTAATCTAAATTGTATCTATAACATAATTTAACCATTACTAGAGTCTTTGTCAGGAACCTGTTCAAAATACATCATCTGTTATGGTAATAATATTTTCAAAAGCAAAGTTTATTTGTGTAAGGTTGAATAATCATTTCAATTTTTAGTATCTACAAAAACAAAAAATATTATTGCGATTGAGTACCAACAACGTCCACAATATTTTTCCAATATATTGTTGAAATTAGATTTATTCTAGAAGATTATGTTATAATAAATTCTCATTCAGGAAATACGAAGATTTAAAAACACAACAATTACACGACGACTCTATTTGAAATATTTATATGCATTTTTAAACTTAATTAAACCATTAAGAGACCATCTGCCGCATTCCAACGAACATTTTGGTGTTCAGTTTGTTGGTTTAATATCGTTGCTGGTATTAAGCTTAATGATTACAATTTCCATTAAATGTTTGTAGCAAAGGTGTTCCAGACATTTTCTCGACTAGGCTCTATATCCGGCAAAGCATGTATATAGTAGTATAGAGATGGACGCAAGAAGACACTTTTTTGTCATTTAACAACATTTAAGCATTGTGAGTTATACAGTCCGTTATTTTGATAGAACCGTTTAAATTGAATGAACAATATTTACGTCCAAAAAAACACAAACTTCATCTAACCATTACCTAGAGGTTTCAACAAAAACAAAAATTGGGCATACATTAAAAAGGTACATAATTATATTCTTAACAAAAGTTTATTAATGAGTGAGAATTCGTCTTACATTTCTCGCCCAAAAAATGTGTGGTCTGCTAGCATAAAACACTAGAGTCTTAATAATAAATCATAATAAAGAATATAAAGATGGAAATTGTATGTACAGACTTATGCCTCCATATATTAAATAGTATATTAAATTTAGCAAATGTAATGACCTAACACGTAGAACTGAAATATCAATATTGTTGCTTCGACCATTTTCTCATCTAAATAATGAATTCAATTATACAAATAATTTTATATTTTACCGTTCTGAACGTATATATTAATACATTTTAAAATGTTTGTTTAAATGAGTAGATACGGATTAATTGGTTGTATGTGGCTAATATCTTTGAAGTTGAAACTATATTCCCATAGCTACCACCTATTGATCTCATACTACAATCAATACGACGATTCTTGAGATGTGTTTATTTGAAATAATATATCGTTTAAGTATGTTGGTTAACAGTTGTTCTCACTTCGAATTGTATTTGAAATTCTCCTACCAACAAATAAACTTATATTTGCAAAATTTGAGGTTTGAGATAATAGATGAATAATAGTCGGTTTTCTAATATAAAACAATTGTTTATATATAGAGATAGTATAAGTATTGAAGTAATACTGAACTATTGTAGAATTCTTATGAGCTAGAACAAGTTTATCCGAATAGCGATTCTCATGTACCGTTTCTCTAAACTCGCGGGAGAGAGTTCAGCAAACTTTTTTCTTATGTTTTTTACAATTACCAATGCTAATTTCTAACCAAACTATCTATACCAAGAGGGATATAAGAGAGGTAGAAGATGAATCGTTGCATTGTTAAAAATGCTCATGAATCCCAATTTGTTGCGATGAAATTATTGATTGCACTTCTATAACACAGTAGTCATCTATTAATATTTGTACATTCTATTGTTGAAGATTTTTCTTTTGAAGAGAACTATTTAATATTTATGATTATTTATTTGATGTTGAGGTCATGCACCGTGACAGTGCACGTGAAAATACCATATTATATATTAAAGAAAGAAATAAAGTTTTTTTACATAGTTTGGGCATTTTATTTAGGAAATGAAGTCAGATTAGGGAACTAATTAGTACACATCCATGTACAGTGTTAAGCTCAGAGAACTCCTGCATTCTTTAATAAATACGCAGCATCTGAACTAGACGGATAAAAAGGTGCTTTCTCTAACCAAATCGACCCAAGTTCGAAATCAGGGTCAAAAACATCGACAATAATAATCATTAGCACACCACCTATCAGAAATCAAAGACCATAATTTGCTTAAAAGATCTTTCCAACATATTCGGGTCCGTCGTTGTGTTGTTTTTTGTGAAAATGAAAGTTCACCTTGTTCGAAGACATATATGACACAAGAAGAACTAATCTTAAGATCCAATATTTCTAAGTAAGTATACTTTCCTGACCGAATTGACTACATATTAACAATTCATATTTAATCCTTGAAGAAGAAGCAATAGTTTCAGAATTTGATTGATATAATGAATGAAATAAACTTCAGAATTTGATCACTGAGACAGGTTATTTTATTTTATTGAATTGTGATGTAAGTTGGTATTGAGTTGATGAAAAATAGTTTTATTATATGTGCTTCCAACTCTAATACTGACAAAGGAAAGAAACTAACCGTATCCAATATTGTTCTAATTAGAAAATAATTGTTTTTAGCTTCTCTTCTGTTACTAAAGAACCCTAACGATTAAAAGATTGGAGAGATCTTTTTGGGACTTATATAATTTCTTTGACTTATTGAGAGTATTTTTTGAAATGGTTTTATCTGCGAGCTTAGAGAGTTAATACCAAGAAAAAAGTAATATGGGGCGATTAGGATGTATTACAGAGCTTGAAACGTTTAAAATAATGTTCATTTATGATGATAACCTCATCAGTAATCGCTAGTGGACACATATACTGCATCTAATGATCAGATTTCTAATTTATGTATAATACATGAAAGGTTAGACCTTTTGAATAACACTGTATGTTGACAATTGAGGTAATTTTATCGTTAGTAATGTTGCTCTTTCATAATTTCTTTGATCAAGAAGTCAATCCATCAATGACACTCATATAGTTTTATCAAATATTTATTTTTGTACAATAAATTTGTGAAAAATGTATATGAAGAATAAAAAAAACAATATTCTTCTTATTTGGTTTTATTTTTCTTTTCAATGGGCTTCGAATGAGTAGGTGTATCAGTGGATTTTCCACGTAAAAACTGATCGATATCATTTTCCAATACCACGAGGTCAGCTTCAATCTTCTTTTTACGACGAATTATAGGTGAAGTGTCGTCTGTTATTAACGGGAGGTTTTGATATATTTCTTCCAGCTCTTCAAAACTACGGTTTAGTCTCTGCCAAAAAAAAAATTATAGATAAATTGAATTCGAATCATTTTATTTTTAAAATATATAATATTGAGACGTTATTTTAATTATTAATGAATTTTTCTATCAATCCTAATGTATATCAGAGACTGAAAGTCAACGGAGTATACTTTTAAATTTGAATCTATTGATTTGTATTCTACTCTATCAAGTATATTTCAGATCCTAGCTTGCTATTTGGGTTTTATATCCACACTCCTAAATGCTACCTACACTTTGTTTATTGATTTTTTGGATGCAACATGTCTTGTTCTATTCAAAGTTCATAAAGTGTTTGAACCGATGACGTGGTCTACTGTTTCTTCCTCCTCAATGCACCTGCTGCATTCCGCATCGTCCGTGATGCTTAAATAATAAAGATGGCAACTCAGATGATTTCGTGCCTGTTTAAGTGCTGCACTTGATTAGTAAGACAAGCGGAAGTCTCATCAATGTGTGCCTTATCTTGTCTCATGTTTCGATCCATCTTCGCAGACTACTCCGACATGTAATAGCTGAACTTTTAAGTACACCAAGAATAGGTTCTAAGCCTACATGAGCTTGGCCCGACAACCATCGCTCACCAGTTCATATTAAAACTTGCTTTTACTCAAGCATAAGTATAGAGTACACAATTTCATTGATTATGCCTTTTATAGAGCCTTGCTCTTTGAGTAGATTGAAATTACTGTATATAGATGGCGTCGACTAAGTATCGTTCTACAACATTCGATCATAACGTATACTTGGGTTTGGAACATAGTAGCCTATTCTCCAAGCGAGAAATATTCGCTCAATTATTTTGGGGTGTCCTTTACAGAAGCCAGCACTGGCCAAACTATTCACCCTGGAGCCATCAGGTAGCTCCATGATGTAGTATTCCAGGCAAGGAATGTTTTATTATTAAAAGTCGTAGGCGCAATTTGGTACAGTTCATCCAATTTATTTGATATTCCCCTGCAGCCTGCATCCAAATGTTCACATGACCAGCTACTTCTTTCATTTGATGTACTTAGTTTGAAGAGTATATTAACAATTTTTATTCGCCATATTCTTATTTTTATTACTACAAAGTTCCATGGATTGACACTATCATTTTACTTACGCTAATCAAAATTTTTCGTGCGTTTCTCCTCGCTTTAATAACTACAAATTTCTTTGAGTTAGAAGAACTTTTCGGGGAAGATTTGACTTGTTTTGAGTCTACATTTGTTTTTAAGGGTTTTCCAGAATCTGCAAAATAAGTTATTTTATTTGGTTTTCAGGTTTCACTAAAAAGGGTGAGGTACCTACTTGGAGAAATAATAATTTTAATTCTAGATATATAAAAATTGGTGGCCAAGATAGTTGCAATTTGAATATAAAACTTCAACGAGCTCCAGCTTTTTATGATGTAGTATGGAATGAAATGAAAAATATTGTAGTATCAGACATGACACCATTAGATTTCTTTATGTTCGTACCTATATTTGAAATCCCAGGCTTACGCTAGGGGACCAAAAGTATTGACCTTTTCGTATTTTTTGTAAAAAATACTCGATTATACTCAAAGAATAAACAGTTACCTTTTAAACTAAACTATTCTCTTAAATTGAACCTTTATCACCTTTTAAGTAAAGATTACTAATATACTTTAGTTTTGATGATAAATTTCAAAAAAGTCGGTAGCCGATTTTTGTTTCCAAGCCTTATGTTCTTTCCCTCACACATATATAAGCTTTTATCACCTCTTAGAACCGTTTGTTTTCATTTCCTCTGTAAATATGAGCATTACAAAGATAAGAGAGAGTTTTAACTATCCCTTTATTTATATTAGTATATATATTTATAGCTTTTGTTGAAAACTTTTTCAGTTTTCAATTTTTATGATTCATCATTCAAAATATTGATGAAATGTTAAGACTGTGACCTTAATTTATTGAACAATTCTCTTTCTTTATTTCGTTTTATATTAATATGCAGAGTAGTCATGCCCCTTCTGATACGTCAATGTACTACATTGATTCTTTTCATCTATGTTGTGTATAACATCATGATCATCATTCAACACTATTTTTTTAGAAAAAATAATATAAAATTTCACAGATTCTCATTTAACGAATAATAAAACCAATAAATTTAATGAATAAAATGTTTCAGTAGCTGCAGGGACTTCCCCTAATTATGTAAGGTATGGAAAGATAGCTTAACCTGTCGACACAACTCTCTACTAATAAAATATTTGAAGTGGCAACAGGTTTCAATAGCGCATTGTGTTCATGTTGATAAAATAAATTTTAATAAGCTTCAAGCATATCTTTGCTATTTATTATTTTTTTAATCTGAAAAGAAATAAAATAAGGAATAAAAAAGGAATAAAAGCATCCTGATTTCTCATCATAAATATCAACTAAGTCCACATGATTTGTACAATTAACAATGAGAACAATGATTTTGATAAGGTATTGTAATTTCCACAATTACAAATTATGGTTATGCCCATTATTATATTAACCACATGAGACACAATGTCATTATTCTTATTACCTAGGTAGGAAATTTAAATCATATGTTACGAAATATTCTTAGAGGGGTAATATTCATTGCATTGTATGTTTTTTAATGAGAGGACTCTCTAGTTAAAACTTCAAAGCCACAATAATCAGCTATAGCAACGACTGAAGTTTTTAATATGTCTAAATCATGTATTTTTCTTAGTATAATATTTTTATAATTAATTTTTCATTTTTAAATCTCATGTGGAAGTGATAAATCTATCTATATATACATATCCAAAAGCTGAAAGGCTGAAGGATAGTTGGGATGAGTTTTATATTAAGTTTAGTTCTCTTCAACTTACCATATCGATTTCTGCCTACTGCAGATACTTTCGGTTTCATTTGGGAAACGGTTTTTATGTTCTCCATTATATAATTTTTAGTAGGCTTTGGTGGCTTTTCTACTTTTGGGCCCTCTAACATTTTTGGTTGCTCGATTTTCGGCATTTTCTGTCTAACCTGCATTGGCTCGTTATTGGTCATAATTCTAGCTCCGTAGCAGGGCTTACCTAAAATGATATTGTACAATAATAGTGTATTTAAATGAACTACGGTGAATAACAAACATATTCTGACTAAACGTTGTAACTTATTGATTATCTTCCTTGTTACATCTAAGTCAAGACCTTCCTTCCAAAAATCTTTTTATTTACAATCAATAGTTCTTGTTTTTAAGCTAACACCATAATTTATGTTAACGACAACTTATTCTTACAAATTTCAATTCAATTCTTCAAACTTCTGAGTTCACATGCGCCAATGTGTTTATTACTATATCTATACTTGATTGAGAAAGATGCAAACATCATCAAAATAATAAAAGCCCTTCTTAACATTCCAGATACATTTGGAAAAGTCACTGAACAAATATATGATAGGATAATATAATGAATAAGCAAGCAATATATATATTAATATGATATATACTTTATATTATCCAGTATAAGATACTAATATATGAAACCACAGTTAAAAGACAAAAGGTAATTATAATTATTGGAGTAAATCTAAATATTAACAAGAAACTCCTTCAACATCATCAAAATTAGCACCTGAAGTACTTAGACTTAAAAAGTCGTTAACATGGGAGATTTAAACAAAATAATAAGACAGAAAACCTAAACATTATCACTGACATGATTTATTTCTACCCTACACTGCTGATCTGGCATCTGACCCTGATCAGATGCCATAAAGTTCACAAAATTAGAATGTAATTCATTGAATTCCACACATTCAACATTGAATACAAGATTGTGGAAAAATTTTTGAACTAAGAAGTAATTAATAAATCTGTAAATATTTAGTAATATTATTGGAATTACCTGTATGTTTTTTGAGATAATTGTGAGACTCAGATGGTTTAGTTGAACATGCTGCTCCAATTGTTGTATGTTGTTTCTTGTAAATTTTATGCTGCTCCCTACCATTTCGTAATTTGGAATTCGGTCCATAAGTTTTATATATATAAGTTGCTAGTGATATCACCGACATTTTATATTCACTCAAAGTCAACAAAATATGGAAATATATTCCCTAATATTGAAAAAATCGGATATAATGAAAATTCAAAAATATAGAAAAGTCAAAATTCACGTTACTATGGAAACGTTTCTACTGAGTGAGTGAGTAAGTGATTGAGTAAGTGACTGAGTGATTGAAAAAAGTTCAATGGCGGCGGTTGAGGAAGAGGAAGGTGAATGCTTCATACTCTAAAGAATAGAAATGTTTGTATAAAGTTTAATAACAATAGATAGAACAACAAATGGTCTCTAGAAAAACGAAACCTTATTGTACCGGAACAAAGCGGATTTAAACAACATTGATCACCACTGGATAATATAATAAACATGGAAGGTGGAATCAACGAAGAATTTGCCCCAAAAAACAGCTGTTTAGCTATTTTCTTTGACATTAACGAGAGGTTTTGTCATTGCATAGCATGATTACATTTAAAAAAATTATACGAATTTAATATACAAGGTCACTGCCTGGTTTTTATCAAAAACTTCCTGAGAAATCAAACATTTAAAGTTAAAACCAACGGCACCACCTCCGAAAAAACATATTTCTAAAATGGTATACCCTAAGGATCAATCATAAGTCCCACACTCCTTATCATCCCAATCAACGACATCCTAAAAAACTTATAGTTACCAGTAAAAGCTGGACTATACACAGATGACTTGGTTGTTTACTGTGAAGGAAAAAATATTGAAAACCTCTTCTCACAAAGTCAGATTTTTATCCATAACTTAGAACTGTGGTCACAAAAAACTGGTTTTACTTTTTCAACTACAAAGATTCGCTACATTCTTTTCTCAAAACAAAAAAAACTTACCAAACGTACCGGTATTGAAACTTTATAATGAAGACATAATTATGGAAACATCAATAAAATTTCTTGGTATACTATTTGACCACACGAACAAAGAATGGGGTGCAGATCGACAGACATTACTAACATTGTACCGAACACTTATTCGATCAAAACTAGACTATGGATCAATTGAATATTCAACAGCTATCAAATCATTTCTGAAAATATTCGACATCTTCCACAATTAAGCTTTACGTTTTATAACAGGTGCATTCAAAACAACACCAGTGGAAAGTTTGTACTGCGAATCAGTGGAGCCATCCATAGGAGACAGAAGTGTATATTTGAGCCTTACGCATGCAGCCAAACTAAAATCCAGTCCTTCCAATCCAGCCCTCCAAAACTGCTTCTCCAAAAAATTCCCAAATCTTTTGTCAAATAAACCCAGAGCCCCCAAACCTTTCTATGCTAGAATCCGATCATATCTAAGCGAATTAAATTTCTTCCTTCCTGAATGCCTTCCCATCGAATCTTCTCCGACTCCACCATGGACAATAGAAAACACCAAATTCATTACCCATCTCATCTCTTTCGACAAACACCACACCAACGATACGCTAATCGAAGGACACTTAAATAACATACTCAATGAGTACAAAAAATTTGTACACATATACACAGAGGCATCGATATCTCAAGACGGTACGAGTATCGCAATCATTACACCAACCTCCAAATATATGCTAAAAGCTCCTCCAGTGCCATCCACTTTCACTGTTGAATTATATGTAATATATCGAGCTACACACATCGCCGTTTCATCAAACGAACCTAATCATCTCATACTCACAGATTCTCTTAGCTCAATCCAAAGTCTTCCAAAAATTCACACCACAAATCCTTTAGCAATCAAAATCAAGCAACAACTGCAATATATACAAGACAACAACTACAATATATACAAGACAACAACAAAAAAATAGTATTCTGTTGGATTCCCTCACACACTGGAATAAAAGGAAACGAAGAGGCAGACCTGGCCGATAAGGAAGCTGTAAATTGTGATAGTGCGGAGTGCGTGAACTTTTTAATTACTGTCCATATTAAAACAATCCTAAATGGGAGGACAAATGGTCAACGTCCACACATAAATTTCGTGAAGTGAAAGACTCAGAAGAACTATGGTCAATACTACCGAAAAATCGCAGTTTCCATCGCGACTGACGCATAGCTACTCATTTGATACGAAACCTGAACCAAAATGTAGCAACTGAAATTTCAAATTGACTATGAAATACATAATCTTAATTTTTACTAAATCGCTAATAACAAGTATACAGTTGATGCGAATTTTGTAATAAAAAAAACACAAATAAAAAAAATATTCTGTGAACATTTTACTTCATTATTGTATGCTAGACATAAGGCAACACAATAAATTTTACAGCAATACATTGATATACCTTCTAATTGTTTATGTCATTCACACCTTACTGTGATTTTTTGTTTTTTGTGACTGTCTCTTAAGGTGAATATTGATGATATTAGATTGATCTCTATTTGTTCTGCTATATGAAACACAAAGCAAGAATGCATATATATGAGTTCGAACTAACATTCCTTATTATTATGTTGGTATATATGGAATCTCTTATTACAAATTTGCTATTGTTATTCATATCTTGAAGCATTCCCATTAGTTCCACTGGATCTAATAATATTATTAATGTGCATACATCTGTAATTTCATAGCATTTACGTTACATTATCATTAAAAATATAAAACCACCTAATTGCAGAATAAAAATCTTAACACACCTTTTGTTTCACTTTTTCACATTTTTTTTGTAATTGATTCTGACCTTTGCTTTCAAAATATGCAAAAATATTCATCTGCTTGCTTGTTTTTATTACTGCGAATGGTCATGACTTCATAAATGATTTAAAGATTAATTATATCTTGTTCTGGCATTTGTTGCTACTCACGAAATCAGTATGACTGAGGTAACATTAGCACAGGTTTAGTTCCAAAGTTGTATGGAATAAATTATATCCAAATAATTGATATTTGTTGACACACAAAATTAGATATAGAAGGTGGTCTACACTTTTTCTTTGCCAACACTGAATAATAAGGAAGATTAAACTCTTCAATGGAGTGATTTGAGAATATTATTACTTTTTAAATATTTGCCGAACCGTTTTGATTGAGTTCATATTATGGGAGTGATTATAAGGCATTAGGTTAATTAATTTCAAGTAACCAGTCGCAAATAGATACCGAATAATTTGTTAAAAAATATATATATTCAACAAAAGACGAAATGTTATCTGCACAATTAATCATCATTTAAGTTCTCCATTAATTTTTATCATTATCTACTTGATATATTGCAAAAATTTCAAAATTAGAATATATGAATTTTTAAAATAATTATTCTAAATAATAAAATAATTAATATTATCCAAATGTTTCAGATTTATTTCTATCCTCTGCTAAATTAGGTCAATTAATCCGAACTGAACTAATCTTCAATGTACATTATGCTGTTTCTTTGAATGTTCATTCTTATTTGGACATGCATTTTGGATACTGTGTGAAACAGTGTGATGCCTCTATAGTTTTAACATATTTTGCTATCTCGTTGATTTGAATTGCTGTAATTAATCCTAAGAGGTAAATTTTTTCGAGGAACTGTTTGTAATTTTTACTATACTGAAAAACTTTATTTTATACAAACATATAAATTCTTCTAGCTTTTTTCAATAACGTTATATTTATTACACATTCCGCGACTGTGACAGAAACTTGTCTAGGATAAAAAGAACAAACAAAAAAACATACCAAATGAGCGAACATATATATCCAAAATAGCACGCGAATGGGGAAATGTTAAAAAATGTGTATCTATCTATTATGATGAGGCAAACATTTCATAACAGTAACATATGATAGCCATACGTTACCGACGCACTGCAAGCGCTATTTTTCAATTCTAGATTTGCACTGGATATGTGCAAGCATGTGAAAAACGAAGTGTAATGTTTATAAATTATCGAAAAGTTGATGAATGTCTGTCTGTGATACGATGATATACCAGACCGGATGGTTTACATCTCGATGACGTTATGTGCAGGTTGTTACTTCCGCGTGAAAGTCGCGATATAATTTTCCAGTCTGCCGATTTTTTTATTTTAATATCCAATTCTCACGGCGTGAAATTTGTATTTACATTTATCATAAAAGTTGTAGAAGATGATGAAGATCTAATGAAGATTATTGGATTTGTAGTAGGATAAAAGGAAACATTCTCTTTTATTGCTCTTCTCATTCTTATCAATGTTATTATTAATATTCTTCATAGTCATATTCTTCACCACTCTATATTTTCAAAAGGATAACATATATTGACTTAGTCTTTATCTGATGGGTGATGTATGAAGACATGCATGTCCGCTGCAGCGACCACAATCTAAAGAGCTTTGCATTTTCGATTCACTGCTCAGCCAGTGTGAACCACAACTATTCTTCCAGCTGTAGTGAGCAGCTTCTTTGAGGTTCTAAATATCTGTTAAGTTTGAGTTGACCAGGTAATTTATTTATTGTTCTTATAATACTTCTGTCCATCTCCAAAAAAATGCAGTGAAGAACATTTAGTGATAAATCATAATTGACTGGGATTCATGATTACCTGACACTAAGGTACAAATAACTAACCGTTCAATTTTCTGCGCCCTCTATTTGAAAAACGGCTCACAACGTAAAAAAAAAATTCGAAGGAAAGTTGTATATTTCATTCTCTACTTCTATATAAATGTGAATAAGGAAAGGAAAAGAGATATTCACAAAAATTCTATTTTTGTTGAATGCCTAAGGACGCCGACCATACGTGATTACCTTTATCAAAATAAGGGTTTCTACTTTTATTCAGCTAATTCTATTCATTGAAAGAGGCCATGAGAACGTAGTTTGCATCAATATACTGGTGTGATTTATCGACATTTCATCATAAGTAAATAATACAAATGGTTATTACATTATCGCTCTAGTTAGTATTATTATTTGTTTCAATTATAGAGTTAATACTAGAGATATAGAGAATGAAATTGTACTATTGGAAAAGAAAGAGCATCTGGTTTAACACTCTCTAGTCGCTATAAAAATGGTCATGGTTATCCAATAGAAATAAGGTAGAGAGAGTTGTATGCCGATTTCATTTATGATGCGTTTCTATAGAATAATAATATCTTTGCCATTTGTTTGATTTTGGATATACTTGTTTAATTTGGGTTTTATTTCTTCGTCTCCTTTATTCATGTGCTTCGTTTCCTCAAAAACTGAAGTTTTCCATTGTATACGTTTTTTCTTCAACAATCGAACAATGCAAAGAAGATGTTACTATTTTTTCCAATTCTGTATTAGTTTTTCCAATGTATCTACGTTAACATAATGAATATTTATATTTTCTACTCTTATAAATCAAATATTTGTTGTTGATATTTCGTTTCTTTCTATAACATTAATTTTATTTTTCTAGGTTATCAATACTCCAAGCCCTTAATACTACATTCAACGTCCACACAATCCATTCAAGCTGAATTCTTGTAGCATTTCCAGAGATTTATGTAGCTGCTAAATATTTTTTTATTGTCAGGACGATAACCGAACAATAAATTCGGATTTGATTATTTTCATATACTCCCTTAGAGACCACATTTTATTTTCACTTAATCAACTTACCACATTGTTATATTTATTGCCATGTCCTTGTCTAATATCTGTGCCGAAATGTCGACACCACCGTCATTTCATAGCAACAAAAATGGATCTTTACTTTCTCTTTTTCTCTCTGAGAATCGAGCTGGAGGTCGAGACCAGCAATAATAAATCTTATTCATCTGCTCTTTTTCTGCTACTATAGGCTCGTTGAACGGTTAAATATCACATAATTTTTTCGAAGTACGTAAAGAAAGTAAATTGAAAATAATTCAGAAAACAAATAGCAATTTTTCCTTATAATTCTAGAAATAGGTTATGCACTAAAATCCGTTAAGTGTAGTAATATAACACACGATTTTGTTGACTGATACATATTTCTAAAAATACTACACTAGTTTGATATGGTCCATTGATTACATTTTTGCCACTTCGAATTTGTCCAAATAATTAACTTAATTTATATATAATAAACTTTATTAAATATACAGTAAAATTACTGAAAGTCAGGTCAAAACTGTATTATATAGGGTGTTTCTAAAATCATGCGTCAAAAATTTAAGAGGTAATTGCTCGTATGAAATTGAGATGGGTCTTTTCTATAACAAAATTTCCTCCCCTTTCCGAGACATCACCCTTAATAGTGGTGACTAAAATTGAGGATTTTAATTGAGTTCATTAATTTTAGAAATTTGAAATTCTGTAATTTTCGTGCACTCGTAAAGAATTACGGGTATTTTGTAAATATTCCTGTTACTCTATAGGGAGTGAAATTAGCAACCTAACTTTTTTTCCTAACAAAACTTTTTTCAATTTTGTTATAGTATAAGAGCAATCACCTCCTGAATTTCGTCGCAAGAATTGAGAGACATCCTGTATATTTAAGACATTTTATGATGTTTTATGCACCCGTACTCGTTTAAAAATATATTTTCCACTTTTCTTGCTGTTTGATAATGTGTCAATTTGGCAGGCTGTTGCTAAATTTTGTTGGAAGCAAAGAAATTTCACACACAGTTACGTATTTTATTACTAAATGAAATTTCTTCGTAATATTCTTCTGTTCCTTCATTAATTTCCAATGAATAAATGAACATACTGTCTATTCAATAGATTTAACGTCATAAAGTTGATAAACATATAGAGCTGTCCTATAGAATTAGTGTAATGTATTTTGGTTATAATAATTGAAGTATCAAAAATAATTTCGTATTGGAAACCTTACTAACCGAGTCGGTAAACTGTACTGTTTTGTTTTTGCTTTTATATCATTACTTAAGAAACGATAAAAAATCCTAGGATCATAAAACCTTTACTCTTACTTCTATAAAATAAATCTGAATTTATATATAAAAAACAGGAGGCACTCAACCTCCTATTGAGATTTCCTGAGTGTGAACTTCATTCAAATAACCAATATTAACTGCATTCATCTCTATTAGTAATGTATATATTTTATGTTGTAGTTATAGCTTTGAAAGTAACTATTATAATTTACAGTTACTAAATTTATTTTATCCATCTTTCTTTCGTCGAATATACATAACTAGTGGCTTTATTCATAATGACTAATTTAAAATTCTATTGCTAACAACATTTCAAACAAGGCAACAAGCTTATTAATCCTGGAAGTACAAATATAAACAGTCGGTAATAGGCAATTGGCTGAAATTCCGTTCAATTTCCCGTTATTACGGAGCCTAAAAGATTTTTCTGTATTTCTTTATTCACTGTTCCTTTTTTTAATATTATCTTCCGTGTTTTGGTAAAAATATTTCCAGCCACTCAAAAATAATGAGAAAATTGAACTAAAGAATTTATAACAATTTTAAAACGTGTCCTAACCATTCCATGAAGGAGAAAACAACTACTTTCCTGGCTAATGACTATGACTATTTTTAATAGTCCGCAATTGCAAGGAGAGAGATATAAACCGGGCTCAATCAATATCAAGTTTATCTTCAGTCTCTGAAGACGATAACTTCGTTATAGAAACGCGCGTCAGACAGCGTAATTGTGAGTGTTGGTGTAGGGTAAACAGTGTGTTCAGTATGAATATCACCAACGGTTCCAAAAGTTTCAAGTTAGATGTAAAAAATCATGTTTTTTTAACATTTTGTTATATGGCTGTATATTTAAACATAGTTCACAATTTTAAATAAATTTTCTTGGTGATAATTTTCGATTTTATAAATAATGGAGGTCCTTTTGAGTAAAATTCATATTTTTTATTGTAAACCACTGTAAATTTTGAAATCTGTTGGTTGTATTTTTTAATTTATGAACTTTTTATTGAAGCCAACTTTTTTTCGTGAATTATAAATTCTTAGTTTGATACGTGTTTCGTTTTGCGGGTTTAATTAAAGGATGAAATTCTCGTGCACTGCTTCATTTAATAACATGTTTCTGAGCAAGTCAGCAGATGTGAGAAGTTCCTATTGTTCGTGTCAGATTGCACAAAAAAGACGACCTAATGGATATATATATATATATATATATATATATATATATATATATATATATATATAAAGTGGAGATTTTGTTCAGATTCCAGATTAATAAACTCACACAACATTCATGAGAACGTTTCCTCACAAATCAGAATAGATAGTAGAGAACGACACAAAATTAAACACTAAGATCAAATAAAATATACCATGAACTACTGCTACGTTGTAATTTTCAGTAGCCATATATTTTCTCTTGAAGTGGCTAAATCTGTAAATAATAATTCACGATTATCATGAACAATAATTTCCCTTCTGTCAAAATTGATTTATAAATATTCTGTATTGAAACTAATTAAGTTATCGATGATCTACAATATTATAATTAGAAAAAAGAAGAAATTTTTCACAATTTGCGTTAAGTGCCAATTCTTTTGACGTTAGTTCCTCATTTCTGTTTGTCGTTCCCTGTTTAATCTGTCAGTTTTGTTCATGGATTAAACTAATAATTATCATTAATTCTGACAGTCACTGAATTTTCTGCTCATATCTCTATACTCATTCGGGTTCTCCCCGCTATCAGCCCAATTAAAGTTAAATGCTGTTTCCAATTTTGGAACAATCGGACTGCTGTTTTCAAAATTGGGAACAGCAGTCATCTTCAATTGGACTATTATCAGAGAAAATACCGACTACGGATTGGAATTTTGATATGTGTTTTATATTTCATTCGTAATAGATTTTATTATTTATAATTATTGATTTCGGGTTAGTATATCAATAGAAATAATTGAAAAAGATAAATGACAAACAGACGCGAAGAACTAACGTGAAGACATTGAGTTCGGTAAGTTGCCGTAAACCCCCTAGACTGGTGGACAGACAAAGACTAAATATTACAGGTAATACAATTTTATAAACATTTTACTTTGCTTTAGTTTCGTAACATTGTAATTTTTAGTTTCAGGAGTGAAAAAAATCATTTATTTTATTCTTCTGCTTAAAATACACGAAAGGTGAAAACAATTCACGCTTAATGAAAGATATGGATTTACATGTGTTTACTGTCATAGTTGCATACGGCACTATCTGCAAAATAACTTCTGTAGGTAGTAATATTGAAAAAACCTCACCTAAATAAACACTACAAATGCGGTATATTTAATAGTTTTTAACTCGGTGTTATTAAAAGGACTTCTGGCATGTTTAGAACTTTTTATCATCATTATCATCATATTCTTTTTACTGTTTTCTACTTCATCTTCTAGCGCTAACAGATAGACACTTTGGCGATTCTTATTGAGGGTGCTTAAACAAAATTTTTATTCCAGACGGAACAAAACAGAAGTATAACCACTTCATTCTTCAAAAACAATGGTAAAACAATGACGGTGTGGAATTTTTGTCACCACCAGGTCGTCTACTTTTGTCATTTGATAATCGTGGTCGTCGGAAATCTAATTTTTTTTGTAACTGTTACATTGTAGTTCTGATAACTTTTGACGTTCAAATGACCAAAATGTGGCATTAGTTGTCGTTCAATGGTTTGGGGTTGAATGACTTTGATTGAACTGGAAGGGTCTCTCTAAATTATAAATATATATTTTCAATATTAATTCTGAATTCTGGGAACACCAAAGTCAATATATTTCATAATAATACACTTTGTACGATATCCATATTAAGACCGCATACAGCTGTACATCGCAATTACCACATATATACATCTCATAAAATACCCTGTGATCAGCACATGGAATTCTGCAAAGCAATGATTGTGAATGTTCTTGAACATGTCACTATATATAATAAAGAAGATATTTTTCACATGTGTGTGGTGGTTTTAGAAGTCATCTAAAAATTTTTCTATTTAGAATCAAGGGTTAGCTGAGAAAAACAAGTTTTGTTGATATACATGCACGTTAGAACGTAGTAGAACGTTAAATTGGTTTCAGGAGATTTTTATGAAAAACTAGTGAACGAAATAGAATATAGAAAAACAACGGAAAATTGGCCGGTTGATGAAAGTTGCTACACTCTAGTAGCCATGTTATAAGAATGCCAGACAAAAGATGAGAAAAAACGTGTTTGAGAGATATCATAATAATCGAACAGAGAAAAACTGGAAAAAGTTTACCAAGCCATGTGTCTCTAAAGCCTGAATAGCAAACGTATAATAATTGTATCAGATGACATGCATTAAGTGGATAATTTCAATTAATAATCACTATTAATATTTTCTAATTGTATATTCGAAGAAAACTACTTTCCAGTTCAGTATTTAGATCATAATTTGAAAGCGCAGTTCCGGAACTTCCTATATACTTACCCAAAACCCTTGTGACGTAATTTAATTCTAGCTAAGTTTGTATAATATATGCCTTACCTAATGTCTTTGCAAAGTAATATAACTTATTCAGAGCCCCTCAATCGAATGCCATGTCTAGCTAATTTGTGTTTAGGGTTGGTCGAGTCGATGTAAGCACAACGTCCAGTTTAATAAGTAAGCACCAGGCGGAAACTTGGCAGTGAGATGCAATTCGGCCGCAAAGGTGCGACGTACTACTATATTTAATCAATATACACAAATACAGAGTTCATAATTACCTATTGAGAATGTTCTCGTACTTCTGCTAAAGGTTTATATTAGTTGCAAAATAAATTGATGTGATAATTATGAAGTTGATAATAGAGTAACCCATATAATATTTGAATTGAATTATTATAGTACGATAATAAATATGCTTCAATTGTTTGTGGCTTCTTGTACCAACAAAAAATAAATAAATGCAAAGATGTTCTTACCTTTCACATTACTGAAGACTGCCTGCGTCTAGAATATCATATCAATTGACACCTATATAAAATGTAATTTCCTCAGTATCTTCTCGACAGAGTGACCTACATTTCTCACGGATTTCAACCGTTTACCTTTCATAACCAAATCTCTAATAAGAAATGGAAACAATTAATTGTGAACTAATACGTGGACAAAACTAGGAAAGAGTGACTCAAAAATTTATTCCTCGTCAGGTAAGTATTTTGAACATTTAACGTGATTTTCATTAAAGTATCAATTATTTATCAATATGTACAAGTTTGCCAAAATGTATTATTAACTATTGAAAAAACGGAGAAAGCAAAAATAAAAATCCTTATTTGGCATCTAATAATTTCTTCGTAATCCGGCAGATGGAAAATAAATTGAGAGGTCAACGTTTTTTTACAACTGAAGAAGCGGTTGATTCGTTCATATGAAATATATTGGAGTTACTTCAATCTAAATAGAAAAAATACTTCGACAATTGGTTCAAACGCATGCAAAAATGTTTTTATCTCAATGAAAAATATTTTGAAAAACAATAAATCGAAGGATCATGGTACTTTCCCTTGGAATTCATCTACAAAAAGTGAGTAATGTCGATATAAGTAAGTGAACAGTGAGGATGGGACTTCTTCTTTGGAGCTGGATTATCTTCTCGAACTAGAGCTACTGTACCACCGCTCTACCATAATGCAAGGTTGAATTCTGCACGCACCTACATTGGACAAAAGATTATTGACATCACGTATTCTTTTCTGATGGATGGCGATTTTGTATTACAGGCTCAGAGAATGGCGACGCCAAGTCGAGAGATATGATTTAGCGAGTACTGGCAAGGGACATTTGGTGGAGCATGGGACAGCATATATTTTGGAAGAATTTATGGAATAGTACGTTAAAGACACATAGGTAACAGACAGAGGTCATGTTGTACAGTTCCTAAATATCATTTAAGAATAACGTGTACGGGCTCTCAGAAATTTGAGATTTACCACATATTGATACATAAATAGGAGAATCTTCCGTATTAAATTCTGATCCAGAGCATGTTTCATCATTTAGAAGCTGTGGAGGAATTACTCTTTACTGGAGCTAACAATTTGGAAAAATTGGAAAATTTCCAAAATAATTTCAAATCACAGAATGACCCTAATTTTATATTCGGCAGTGTATTTTCTACAAATGTATGATTCTACTTTAATATTACATATCCGTAAATAAAGGTTTCTTTTTAGGTCGATTTATTCAGAAAGTATAAAACATTAGAGACTTCAAAATCCTGAGAGAGACATTTTTTAGATTCTTTGCAAGAGGGTCTAAATGGAAACTTCTAATTTTTTAAAAAAGAAGGTTGCCGCAAATTGATGACCATGGAAACGAAGATACGCAGTGAGGGGTTGTTAATTATTTATCAGTAAAACCATCACGTTTCATAGGTCCACGGTGTTTCAACAGGTAGATACAAGATATTATGTTTTTTATAGAGATTTCTTTTCCCAATTTGGTTTTAAAAGTTGCAAGGAAGGATACAGATTGTCCGGTTGAAGGTAAGAATGATTCACACAATAATGTATTTAATAATTCGAAGGAGAAAGTCTAAAGAAAAAAACTTGGTGGTCGAAATACGCGTGAGACCATACGGTTCAAAAAAACTAAAATGAGGTCTAATTACATATATCAAGTTAACAATAATTATTTTTACATCTATTTGAACCTAAACTTTATACGATAATGTTTCGGAAGACTGTTGTTAGGGGGTCTGGAATAGGTTAATAGACAACTGAAGTGAAGCCGTCTTCGAAGAAAGTTACCAGTCTCTTGGTAACGACGATAAACTCTGGAAACAGAAGACTGACTCATGTAGGTCGGGTAGATTACCTTTTTTAAGGGTCAGTTACCCCTCATTAGCACTATTGTAAACATGCATAAAAAGGGTTAGTACCGATCATAACATATCGATTTTACTAAAAAAATGTCTCCTGTAGAAAATGGACAAAGTTCCAGCATCATGACGCTACATTTACCTGTGGCAATCAAAATTAAAATATTTTAATGTTGAGTGGGTTATCGTTTCAAAGCCCTAGTAATAATATTTTAGAGGTTTCGTTATAATTATCTGCTTTTTATCAATTTTACCCCATTGTCTATTCTCGAATATTAAAATACAACTATTATTTTAGTTGTTCATTTTGAATGTCTTGTTAATGAGAGGCGAAACAAAGGTCTCCTTTAAATATTGTTATGCTTTTCAAATCCTTCATTTAATTGAAAATGACATCTTTTCAACGACAATTCCTCGAAGGCAGCGTGAACACTGCAATCTAATAACGGCGTTAATTATTTTTGAGGATATTTCATTATTCCGCATTTTACCTCGTCTTAATTTGGCTTGACGTTTTTCTTTCTTTCAATTATTGTTAAGGACCGAAATTCAATTCCGAAAATTGACTGTCTGAAATATGATTCGAGTACCGAATTTGTCTATGGAGCTTTTTAAATAATATTCATCTATGATTATATTCTGCCATGTAAATATCTGTGCAGAAAATTCGGACCACGTTCAATCTCTGAAAATATAAAGAAAAACGTCGTTCAAAACGAATTAATTCAGCAACTAAATAGTAAGAAATTGGATTTAGTGGAATAATCGTTTTTTATAATTGAATTTCCATTATAATTAATTAAAATGGGATCAAATTTACCCAACTTTTTCGATATAAAAGTTCCTTTTATATCGAACCACCCTGATTATATTGTCTTTTAACGCACAATATCTATATTTCACTCTAGATATGGTTTATTTGAAATTCTAACCGTTGCTCCGTTAAAGGAAATATAATTCTTAAAAATACATTGCATGCAACGTATAATTGAATATAAGTGGATGCTATCTTACATTCTGAAATGATTATTGTACTTTGTAGCAAGATACTCATCGTTATATTGTCTATTAAATAAATCTGTATACACTATACAGTAAAATGATGTATTTACATAATTTCCATTCATGGAAATATTTCATATAATGACTTCCATTGTGTTGTCTGCACAAGTAAGATGTGAGTATGGCGTTCTTTGAATCAGAGACGGAACTACAAATAGATACTTCCTATTGTTGAATTTCATTTATTGAATAATGATAAAAAATAACGAGGATAATAAGGATATTTGGAGAGAAAGTAGATTCCTACAAGTTTCGTGGAACTGGATTTTCTTCCTAAGTCGCTTTAATCATTATCGTTAATAGCAACAGAGGACACTGTAGATTTTATAAATATATACAACTATTTACAATAATATATACTAAGACTCATTTAATTCTTAACATATCAATTGACAGATTATTTACTGATTTTCTCGCTGATAAACAAGTCACTTTTTATACAAAAAGAATTTCTCGATAATTCGATTATGGAAAGTAAGTAAGCAATTGAAAACGACTTCCTAAAAATTGATTTTATAAAATCTATATAAAAAAATCGCCACTGTATATAAAATCATGTAAATAGACGTTTTTCTGTGAATTGCCGCTCTGGAAAGTACCCGGCGCGTCTGCCGAATTGTCGATTCTATAGAAATAATTAAACAGGTTCGGCTTTCCGGTGTATGTCTTACTACATTACTACTTACCCACAAATTCACTTAAAAACAAAATTCGACCAGCAGAAATGACTCACACAGAGTCAGAGATGTTACCAGAAAAAACGGATGAGAAACAAAACGATGAGAGAAGACGAAAATGTAGAACCTTTGATTGAAACAAATGGAAAACTATAGCTTAGATGATTTGAACACCTTTGTAGAAAGAACGGCAATAGTCCGGCAAAAAAGATGTGTCAAGGTAGAGAATGAGAACGCCTTGGGAAAACACAGAAAACAGTAGATAGGGGCTATAAAGAAAACTGGAAATAGAAAATAGTGGAGGAAACTTGTGCATGAATGAATGAATAAAGACACACACAAACACACCTGACACCCTCAGCAGGTACAAGTGGCTTTATGATTTTATATATCAAAATGAAAAAAAATTCCCATCAATACCTACACAGAAAAATATTCACAGATTCAATTTGTCTGATTGATAATTGACGACAGTAAATATTATCAGAAGTATCTATCATGAATTTTTATCGAAATGTGCTATTTCGTGAATATTACAGTTATTTGTTGTTGTTTATCCCAAATTATTGACTGAAGGTGATGCATTGAATAGAAAATAGCATCTGTGTATTATCGAGCAAATGCATTGAAAAAATTGAATGTGAAGGGAAAACTCGTGGCTTTGAGGATCAGTAAAGCAGAATCGCGATAGAATATAATCTTCAACGATTTTCTGGTGAAAAAAGTCGATACAGTCCATTGAATAATTACCGTACTTCAACTTCGAAGTTATTTCCTAGTTATTCTTTGCTCAGTAGTATAGGTTTGAGTGAAGTTGTGTACTCTAAAGAAGATGGCAATTGTTCCTTCCCTTATTATAATTATTATTATCATTTTGTAGAAAGCAATTGAATACATTTTTTGTTGTTGTCGAGGTTCAAGGACTAATTATAGGAAATAAAAATTGTTGTATGAATACTGTTAGGACTGTTAGAAAAAATTTGTGGTTTGTAATTTCAACATTCAAAATTTAAGTATAAATACGCGTAAGTGAAGAAGCGCTTGTAGAAAATATGCTATCGTCTTTTTCTCATAAATAAGTGAACAAACGTGTTGGACGGACCTGTTTCAATTGGATGATATCGATCATATTCTATATTATTCATGGGGGCACTAAAAATGTCGTGTAACTTTCACAAGATCCAAAAGGCGATTTCAAGCGAAATTGAAAAATTTATGGTTTCGTTTTCCATTCGGCTTTTGCTGTGTTAAAGTGGAAAATGATGAACAAAGATTTCATATAAAATTCATTTAATGGTTCGTTGCTGCTCTTTAGGTACGTGTTGAAAGTTGCTATAAAATTTTTCGTTAATTAATAAAAAATAGCTTTTATTATTTCCGCTTCATACATTTTTAAAATTATAAATAACAAAGGAACATGATTCCACATAAATTTTATCTCAAAATGAATCTCGTAGATAGTTTTGAGACCGAAAATGTTGCTACGTTGTATTTTCGACAATACATTCAATCCATTTATGGATAGATTCGAGAAATTTCTTCTACATTATACATGTTTTACTCTAATATTCATGGCTACATTATTATATACCTGTACGGGGAAAAAGGATTTTTTTTATTTAGTATCACAGTGTTCTATAATGAAAATCAATTATGAACAGCAAATTTTTTGAGCTATAATTTAATATACGTCGTCAATGGCGCAAGTAATTCTTTGTGAGGATAAACGTATTATTTATTTTTCTCCGTTGATTTCCAACTTTCAAAATATTTACATTGTAATAAAAATCGTATTTTCCAAATTCTCTTAACTTGACTGTTTTGATATTGGAGTTTTTATAATAAAATGAAAAAATTTTTTTTAATATTTTATAGTTTGTTAATACAGTTTATTTTTTTTTAATGTTTGACGACTTTTTAAACAACACCACAATCATTACAAGATTCCCGAAACATAATATTACATCTTTTTTTTTGGGTGTTTATTCAATTTTTAATGTACTTTACAGATTTGTCATTCTATAAAATTATTTTCGATTGTTAAAAATGAATAATTTATATGAGCGTTTTCCAAATGTAAAATAACTTCAATAGGTCAATGGTTCATGACGCTGCTTACAATCCTGTGGTGAGAAAAATGAATGAATGATCGAAAACTTGTATATTTTTACTCTTAAACTGTTTTTAGTTGATAAATTTGAAAAAGATAAGGTGAAATTAAGTAAAACTCCCAATCGCCTTAATAAATGAATTAAATATTGGATACTGAAGTTGAAAAACATATATATATATAGATGTAGAAATGTTTCTAGGAAAGTTAGTCCTATGGGCAATATTACTTCCAAATAATTAGTTGAGAAATCCGCAATTGACTGGAATTCATTATCAAATTATTGCTATTAACGTACAATGTCATAAATTTGGAATTATCAAAAATGATTCTGATGTGTGAAAAAATATTTAAAAAGTAATACCTAAATTCTGTAAGACAATTTGTTCCAATATTTAGGCTAAAATATTTATTAACCCATTTTAAATGTGTCGTTTTTTTTTAAAAAAAATTGCTTAATTTTGTAATTTTCTATTTGTTCTAATAATTCCAGTAGTTTCTTGAAATATAAATTACCTGACATAAGCTCGGTACATACAACAGAAATATATAATATTCTACAAGCTTTGGTCGAAATTCAATCCTCTTCCTATAAAATTAGATCGACCTTCAGTGGCAAGCTACGTGGCAAGGATCATTTCCAAAATTAAGACGAATAAAGGAGAGTGTTGGGCAGTGGCCGCGAATATGCAGTAATTTCCCAAAACAAATCATCATAATCAGACTATGAATAGTTCACAATAAAATTACGCACAAATATTTCTTACGTAGAAGTAACAAACTCATGGGAATAACTTGTAACTATGTAATTTTCCAAATGACATGAGATCCCTAGTAGGAAACAATTGCGATGTGAATAATATCTATAAATACCTACCTCTTTTCTTAATAAGTTGTAATTATATCATCCCCTCACAAATTTCATAAAACAGAGTAATTTTCTAATTGCCTCAATTTTTGAATCTCGCATTTTTGTTTTTGATACAATTATCAGGTTTCATAAATTTCAATAGAATTTTGTGGAAAATAAATTGAAATTTAAAAGTACGTTCGTGTCATTTTGAATACTTTTGAAAAGCAATAGATCTTCCAAAATTTTTCGCTTCGACTTGCATGTCACTCGAATAATAACCAAAAAAACCCGTAATTTGCTTATGAAGAATGGCATCCACCGCGTCGTGATGAATGGTGAAATCCATAGCGGCAGAAAACGTCAACCCGAAGATATATAGAGATATTTTTAATACTACAACAATAGTGAATTGAAACTGTCAAGAACTTTTTATAAAATAACATGATTAGGAATTCTTGACGTCGGTAAACTTACAACAACGTTAAAAGGAAATTTGATTTCATTTTTAAATCAACTTGTCTTATGTATGTAATATTTCATTATTCTACAATGATTTGATATTGTGAGACTATAACTTTCGAGTGAATTGATTTCAAACTTCTTATTAGTTGATCCTATCAATTATAGATTTTCTAAAATTTTTTGTGTAGTCACGTATTTCTCGAGTCGTCACTATTTTTAGTTTTAGCTTCAGTCATAAGGATAATAACACTTATAATAATAATAATTACCATATGATTAAAAGTCCTTAATAATTTCGTGCTAGTGCCCGAAAGTAAGATAGTTAATAACATTATAATCGCAATCGCAATCGCATTTGGAGTCATCTATAGTAACGCTCTATTAAATGATATACATCACAATTTAACCAGGGAATATTAAGAACAACAAGAAGAAAATGTTCAAATTTCAATGAATTTCTTTAGAGAAATAACAAAGCTTAAGTAGAATTTATAGTTATGGGAACATCATATTCAAAATTTGAACAAAATATTTCCTTCAGTAACATATTGAATATTTTGATATAAATATAAATTTATTTTTTATTTCGATAATAATTGTTCGAATTTCCATTTTATAACCATCACAAAATTAAAATATTGACTTAAGCTACAATTGAAATTTTGCTGTTCACATATCAAGACATATTAAAGACCGTGCAATTTTTTGGAGGTTCGATGTATTCGAAATATGAATTTACTATTTACCATATTCTAAAGAACAAAGACACAACTGAAAGTTAAACTTACACTTTCTACGTGGTGCCTTATTTTCTTCTCTTGTTTTTTGTTCTGCTGCAAAAATTCAAATACGTTTTATTTGTGGAAATAAACCGTGTTTATTGCATTTTTATATCTTCTGTTTACCCTGTATCTCTTGAACACAGTGAATGTGACGAATTATGCTATAATAAAATTATATGAAGGGTTTTCGGGATCGAAACTCTCCGCTATTTTGTTCAGAATTCGTAATGTCGTAAAGCCGGCAAATATTTAAATTATTTTACGTTTCGACTCTTCCATGCTGAAAGACATATTTTATCAGTTTATAGCATTTGATATAAGTTGATCAAATTACAAGAAACTTGGAAGTTATTAACTTTTTAGATGAGACAATGTATTGAAATAATTCCTTTAAAATTCAAATTTCACCACAAAAGAAATTCAATTTGCTACCAAGTTAAGGTTTTGAAAAATGGAAGGAATTTACTCCATTCCCAAGCAAAAATGCACGTTATGTTCCTCTATCTATTTATACAGAAACTAATTATTTTCCTTGAATCTTTAGAGAATTATTCAAATTAAAAAACCAAATAGTAGTCGTTATGAATAAAATATTTCGATAACATATTAAATGTTAAACACGAATGTTTTTGCGTAAAGTTAGAGAAAAATCATTAAATAAAAAAATTAATAAGATCGAAGTTCGATTAATATAATTTAATTTCTGAGATTTTCTCACTATTCTCTTTCCATCTGAATCTTTTCAAATCTTATCTGGTCATAACGATTGTCGTAAATTTAATTGTATTCTGTTGAAAATAGAAATACTTTGAATATGGATAGTAGTTAATTTCCTATAATTAAATTCATTCTGGATTCAAATATTTCGACATCAGTTTAACAACATGGCTTCGGTGAACCCACTACGGAACCTTTATGAGAAACAACCCTTTATGAATGCCGTTTATTCCTAATTGGCTTGTGGTGAAATGTAATAAATGTATGCTTAATATCTGTTTGTTTTAGTCTTGTTTCATTACTCTCTTATTCTTGTTTTACGCTCCTTTTCCCTCGGCAACGGTTAGTAAAATTACATTGTAAGAAATTCAAAGTTCATTTTGGGATCAAAGTTATAGCGGTAATTATCAAGCCATACCTGATGAAATACAAACACAGCAATACAAATAACATACTTTACAAAAGACGCAGTAATTAATTCGTAAAAACATTTGATTCTTTTCGAATTTTTTTGACAAAGCAAAAGTATGCGATATGGGTCAAGAACAACAATATTTTTATATGATGATTGGTAAATAGATCACTTATCACCGATATATTATCATTGTAAATAAATCGAACTATATACAGTTTCCAGTATTATAATTTTTTTCATATGAAGTGGAAATTTCTGTATTTGTTGCTGAATTGTCTTGATTTTAGGTTTCTTCTAAATAGTTCTTATTGAAACAAATGAGAAATATCAAAAACTCGGTTTAAGCCAATACCACCACATTTATTTTTATGCATATGTTTATGACTTATGACCGCAATACTAGTAGTTCTATTGTGACTTCGTTCTTGGATAACCCAATTTATAAATTATGGTCAATCAAATAAAATGAATTCAGTCACAAAACAACCACACAGTGCATTTTAAATAATACTTTCTCATATGAGATAGCAATCCTGTTGAAAAAACTTTTGACAAGCCATTGAAACGCCTACTATAAACTATACTCAACTTCGGCCTTCATCGAAAAGACCGAAACATTAAAAAAATATCTAAAGAATATTTTCGATGAATTTTATTTGTAGATTGTACGAACAGACTATGTGACAGAGATTAAATAAAAAAGGAGTAGATTTACATTGTATCCCCATTAATTAAATCGCAGTTGACTTATAAATGTGTGCTTGGAATTAAATTCGCATACCAAATTTCACAGTGTAATGTCAAACAGAGCTGTCAGTATAGGATGTTTACAAGCCGACGTATATGTGTACGTATTCACGTTATACTGGATAATATGGTCGAATTTGAAATGCGTATTTTGCTGGGTTGTCTACAGGAAACATTCCATTACTTTATGAAAATGGTAGATGACGAACGAAAAATGATAGAAGTACATTTATAGTCTAGAGATGTCGAACTAAAATACCCATAAAATTTGTCTTTCAAGTAAAAAATACTGAACACAATAAAAATAGCATTTTATTTTAACCGTACGTGACCAAACTGCGATTGAATCAGAATATTGCACTGGTGGTGTCTCGATACTGGAGTTTAAGGTCTTGTAAAACACAGTTACGGTATATACGGAGGAATAATATTGAAATAAATGTTATTTATGTCATATTGTATGACGTTTTTCCTTTGTATATTTGAAATATGGTTGCTTGGATCAAGCTGGATAGTATTTTATGTAGTTTACATCGAAAATCGATGATCTTACGGCTACAGTACAAATAGGAGAGAATTTGCAAGAGGTATACTATCGATAGATTAAAATAAATTAAATGTTTTTAAGAAGAACGTGAACGTGGATATGAAGGATTTATATGAGGTTGCTGATATATAACACAAACTAATGTAAAAAATCCCCTTCAAACTTAGACCCCTATAAGATGCTGTGGAATGTGAAAATTCTTTCTACATAAAAAATGTATGTAAATATATGAGGGAGAAAAACATGAAAAAAGTTAATTAGACATTTCTAGAAAAAAAAAAAAAAACGTCGACGAATGTGACGTCCATCGACTGCAACAATGCACGAAATGCTTTCTCGTTCGTAGTTTCTAGCCCTAATTACAGCTTGATGCTGTTTGTTTTATATGTGAGGGTTGTCTGAAAAGTTTCCTATCTGACAAAGAAACACAACATCTTTTTTTCTTGAAATTTTAGTGAGAATATCTCAAAATATGCGAGAATATAGATTCAAACTTTGTACTATATACGTAACAGCCTTGTACCAGCACTCGCCGATAATCAGACTCTCTTGCATCTTTTAAAGATACTGTGCAGCGCCATTTTAAATCATAAGGTAAGAAGTGTTGAAGTTGAGTGGGGGTGTGTTAACAGTCCTTGTCCTGCAGAAAGAAGATTATTTCATTAGACGTATGAAAAATGGATTTCTCTAAACAACCCGAATCTGGAAAATTAGTGGTAAGACAAAAAACAATTACCAGAACCCGTAGCAAAGAGAGGTCGATTCGAGCGGAAAGTCTTGTTGTGTGTTTTGTGGAATTATGAAGGTTTAGTGTACTTCGAAATCATTCCATACGGTGGATCTGTCAATGCAGAGGTATATAGTGGACAGATGATGCGAATGTATGAGGTTTTATAAGAGAAATATCCAGGTTTAGTTAACCAAAAGCGGCTTCTCTCACAACAAGACAATGCTAAATCACAAACAGCGAAAGTTACCTGGAATAAGATCGAAGAGCTTGGTTAGGTGTTATTGGCCTCCTACCACATTCACCATTGAGCTCGGACCTTGCATTTTCAGATTACCACTAATTCAGATGCCTGGCAAAATTTTTACGTGATATATTCTTGCATCAACGAATTGTTTTACCAATGTCTCAAAGTGCTTGCTAGATGGACTATATTATTGAATAAACAACGTTAACATTGAAAATAGACATTATTTATGAGACACCGTCTATATTTTCCACAATTTGCTTGCTGTTTATATCAAACTGCTTTATTGAAAAACATCAAACAAAAGATAAAATAACTGGTTGAACTCTTCGACATATTGTTTCTTTTTTGATAAGTATGATAAATCGATAGAGAGCAAGGGAAACCGAAATCGGATCAAAGCTGACCGTGATACGAAACAACACCCGCATCATCATGGTGACCATCGACATGAATTTTCTTTTTATATCCCCCATACGACCGCAGGCTCTACACGATATCCGTTTTCATATTTCTAGTGTGATGAATAGCATTAGAAACAAATACTTTTGTATGATACAAATGCTGTTAGTGTAGAATACCGAGATATATGGTTTATTCGGAGGAGTGCATTAACTTTGTGTTTCAGACAATGTTTCGAACTCAATAAATTACCAGGGAGCATTAACTTATATTAAGCACTCCGAAGTGGCACAAACGCATTAGCCTTTGTGCTAGACAATGGACTACAGCTTGTTTTCACTATTTGAAATAAAGGTGCATGTGGAAAGAGTTATCGGACCAGTAATTTCGAATGTATGCCAAATAGTGCGGAATTTGAAATTACAATACAATGTTTTGTTTAAATTATAATTTATTCAAATCATAAATAACACGTTGGATTGAAAATGATATTGGATAACTTAAATGACAAAAATATTCATTCTTTAAATAGTAGACTGTTGCTTTATACAAATATTTTGTCGATATTGTAACGTATTCATTATAAAGAATAAAATCAATTCATTTGAAAACAACAAATTTACGAGATGCAACAAGGAATTTAGTAATTCTTTGAACTGGCAACATTGCAGCACCACGGCTAAATCTGCCTAACAAAGTTCTACTTCAAGTTGTTGTGTACATTTTTCTTGAGAAACTGTTTTAGAGGTGTCGTAGAAATTAGCGTATTGATTGATTTTTTAGTGAAATCTGGCGATAAACCATCGCAAATCCTTCGCAAATTACAGAAGCGGTGCAAAGCAGGCGTGAACCAGGATAATACGACGATCCACGTAAAAGAGCTCCCGTTACGAATCTTACCGACGCGTATGTCGACAGTGTGCACAAGCTGATCTTATATGACCGGCGCATAACCATGCATCTATAAGTTGCATATCAGCATAGTTGAATGAATCGCGAAAAACTGTAATCAACGAGAATCGCGATCTGCAATGATTCGTTATGTGGCGAAGGCAGAATCTGGATACGAGACCTGGATATTTAAGAGTGCCCTGTGTGATGTTTGATTCTAAATGATTTTGTATATGTGCATTACTATTCGCGCTAACCTCTTTCAGTCATGTACCCAATATCAAATACACCCGGGACCTGTGAACAAAGTCAGCAGGGTACAAATGGATGATATGGACATTCGACAAAAGCGAAGATGTCCAATTTGAGGTTGAGGATATAGAAAGACCATAATGACCCTATTTATATACTTATAAGCTATGAGATGCTCATGTTCACAATGATAGTATAAAACTAATATAACAAAAAGTGTTTCACTACAGCCACACCCATTCATATATCCAAAATAAATGTTGGTAAAGTGAATTTTGAGTTTAGTAGGGATCTTACGTAGAAACAGGCGCACTATATGTTTAAATTAAATTTGTCCCGTGTCCAATATTTACACATCGATTTTCTGCTGCCCTGACGTATTTTTGATAAAATACAAATTATTGAATCCTATATTTCATGCCTCTACGATTCACGATTCTGATGGGAAGACAGAATGATAAATCGTTCAACAAATGTAATGTTGATTCCTTCGCTAAGTAGATAATGACGAGCAAACATAAATATAATTTTTATATACGCAATTACATGAATTAATGAGATAATCTTCTCATAGGAAGAGAGAACTAATTATATCAAATGTTCGATTTTGGAATTTGATTATTTCTCTCTACGTGCAATTACGGGCACAAATAAATATCTCTCTTTTCATATTCGTTTTGCTTGTTTTTTTGTATATAAAAAAATAGATTGGTTTATTTAATTCCATCCATTTGTTAAAGTACTGTATTAAGTTCATAATTTTAAAACACAAAGCATTGATAAAAAAAGATCTATAAAGAGTAGAAATGCATAAAATTCTTATTTCTCAAATCTGTTAACTCTAATAATGGAATATATTTCCAGTAATCTCATTTTAACGGTAATCATGGATGAAATATAAAAAATATTTTGACAAATAGATTCAGAGCATTGTCAATCTTATTAGAACTGCTTAAATTGTTGAGACAGTAAATTATAGAAATTCTCAAATAGTTCGTTTCCTGTGGAGAACTTGTATCAAAGGAAAATTGTTACTAACTGGAGTTAATTAGCAAAACCAGTTTGTGGAATAACTTTTACCTTGAAGCCAGTTGATGTTATCTTGAAACGTTGTTTATGTCACCCTCTTTAATCTTTAACTCGTCCACTAAAATGATATAAGTGAAATCTTTTAATATCAAAGAAAACAGAGAAATGGCGATAAGGGGAATTACTGCTTGAAATAGCATTTTCAGGAAGTTTTTGATTAATGTGTAGGGAAGAGCGGGGTCTGTTGAGCCGCGGGGTCTAGTGTTCTACCCATAGTATCTCGCATACGGTGCATGATAACTATGAGCGGGTAGTATAAAACAAAGTAGGGGGTTGAGGGACCCACGCCAATGTTGCATTAGTCGCCGGCCGGCACTCGTTTTGAGTGACGACACGTGATATTGTTAATTTAGTGGTAGAAGTAAAAAAACATCGTTCCATTGAAATTTGGTTTAAAAACTACGATTATTATCATACGGTTATCAAGTGAGTGTATTTTAACTTTAACATTAATACTGTTAATGTTTCATAAATAAATTATGTTTAATGAATTCTTTATTATTCAACATATTATATAGAATTGATAAAACAAGCTGTAGAAGAAGTCCGAAAAGGTTCAAGCATTAACAAAGCTACTAAAGAGAACAAAATAGATAGAACTATGCTTTCGAGGTATATACGAGTACACAAACACACGCCAAGTTTTCTCAATTGAACAAGAAAAAAATATTAAAAGACTATATTTAAATCCGTCATATGTACGTGAGCTTGCTTATGAATGCGCCGTCAAATATAATCTAGAAATACCACTATAATTGGAATGAAAATACACTTGCTGGAAAGGATTGGTTCACCACTTTTCTCAAGAGGAATAGTGGGCTATCTATTAGGAAACCAGCATTTCAGCTCAGGAAGGGCGACATCATTTTATAAAACAAACATCGGAATATGAAACATCAACGAAACTGGAGCTCTCGCAGTCTCAAACCAGGTTAAATGAAAGCATATTGTTGGTTCTGTTACGTCAGGAGAACGTGGCACTAACGTAACAGTAATTGTGCCCGAATCAGAAACTGGAAACTCAGTTCCTGTGATATTTATACTTCTTCGGAAGATATTTAAACACTATTTCAGTTGCCAAGATTGGGCAAGATGTGATGAATTTTGTATAATAACCCAATGGCTGTAGTAACCCCGCTGTGTGGTTCAAAAGACCCCTTCTATGGGGTCTTATGAGCCATATGACTATTTTATTTATTATAGTGAATAACGGGTTTGTTGAAGTTTGTTATTTAAATATGTGATCCAATAAACGAACGACTGATTTTTTATTCTTCCTTTGCATGGACCTTATACTGATTTGAACAAAATGCGGATTGTCCCGGAGTGACCCCGCTCTGTCCTATTTATAGGGAACTGAATTTTAGTTAGATATATCATTGCAAGTACGAGGAATGGTGAGAAAAAAGGTTACAGGTCGCTGCATTTGAAAACTATATATTACGTAAAAATTTTGGTACCCAAGGTTAGAAAAGTGACAAAAGTTTCTAGACAATTCAGTTTAATTTAAATGGCATGTTGCTTTGAAAAGTTGGTGTGTACCCGATATTTTTTCGTTTGTTCCAGAATGTTCAACGACATAAATTATTCAATAGTGTGAAATTTGTCAGAGTTGGGATTGAGCAGATCGTCAGCAGACATACTAGGTAGCAAAAAAGCTGTATGCAAGATGGGTGACGCGTTTCGAAACAAACCAACAATAAAAACAATGGACTGGAAAGGAAGAACCGGCTCTCAAGAAGGCATAGACCGTTCCATTTGGTTACAGGGTCGGTTTTTTGATATGCAAGTGGGATAATTTTGATGGATCAACTTGAAAAAGGAAAAACTATCAATTACGCAAACTTGGTAGTGTGTGATGAAGCTTAAACTGCCGCATTTGGTTAAGAAGAAAGTGTTGTTTCATCGAGACAATACACCAGGTTACAAATCTGTTATTGAAATGGCCAAAATTAATTAATTAAAGTTTGAATTGATACCTCATGCACCATATTCTAGAGATTTAACCTCCTCGGACTATTTGCTGCTCCCAGACTTAAAAAAAATTACTTGGTGGTCAAAGATTTTACAACAATGAAAGGGTGTATAGCATGAAGTATAGCGTTTCTGATTCTGTTGTGATAATCTCAGGCTAGTTAGATTCAACGCACGTTATGTGATAACCATCAAGTTACACTAATGATGTACAGTCTCACATTTTTTCAGCAGTCAGCACTACATCGATCATATTGGTACACGACTTAGTTTCATCATTTTGTCTCCTTAGGAAAAAATGATACTATCGATTAAAAATAAACTCACACTTTTAGCCGAAGTTATGTCGCTCATATTATGGGAGTAAGTGGTATCATTATAGCCAAACCATCAAAGCAAATTTTTATTATGCCATATTGATATGTTACTCGACATAATTTTCCGGTTTACTTCAGTTGTTATCTTCCTGTATGACAATGCCAGACCCCATAATGTTAAAGCAACTCCAGGATTGTGATTATTTAATAACTATTTCCCAATCCGACGTTAAAGGATCAATTATGGCTCGATGGAGATTTCTACCAGTACGAGTTTTGATGAATGCCGGAATACACTCATTATATCGAACAGTATTGGGGACTTATATGTCTTGATTTATTCTCATATTTTTGTTAATCGATCTTATACAACAGTTGAAACCGTGTTCTTATTTTTTTCCTCAAATGGAAAAATATGGAACATAAAAATAAAAATATTAAGATATATTCCCGACAGTTATCGTGTATGAACGTCAAAAAGTCATTGTTGACTGTAGTTAGTCCGATTTAATATATTTTTAAAGATTTGGTTGGATTTTGAGATATCCTTCAATACCTGCATCATGAAGTTACTATTTAATTGTACAGTTAATTGACCGTAGATGAAATAAAGTCATTATGCTGTAGTTTTTATATTCATAGCAGCATTTAGAAGCTTTTTTGAAATCATAGAGTTGTACCTTCAATCTTTGTACTTTTTATTCCAGTCTTTTTGTTATGCTGAAAGTCAGGTCCATTTATTTAGTTTACCATATTCACAGTTATTCTCCAGGAAGTACTAATTCAATAAAAGAGGCACAAAAACGTGTTTTTAAAAAATTGTACGTATAAAATGAGTATTGGATGCCGAATCAAAAAGGCTTTTTATCTACCTTTTCAAACAAATTGGTAGTTTTTAATCAAAATGCCACAATACCTACAATATTTGTTTGCTGTACGGTTTTAACTGTAAATTGAAACTATGTCATTAACGTAACAACTATGAAATAGTAGTAACAAATCTGATCGAGAAATTGTTGATTTATTATGTAAAAAGAGACAACTGATACCCGATCACATTATTGCTTAAAACGAATGAAAAGAAATAAACTCTGAAGAAGTTCTGTGTTAACCACTCTAGTTGAACATCAGTTTATTTGAGTTCGTATTAAATCTCACTGCCAACGAAACAGGAAAGGACTGCGATTATACGGGATTACGATAAAAATTATTCAGTTGACTTTACCGAATAAGTTGACACTTACTCGCTTTGTAATAATAAAGAAAACCTCCATAAAACAAAGTGAAATGGAGATACTGATTTATTACAACAGGCTAAATCTATGAGCACAACGTTTTCCTTAGATACACATTCATATCTTTGGTCTGCATTTAGCGATACATAAGCATTTAAAAATTCCCATTCTAACCAAATCATTTTGAATTTCGGCCTTGTATTAATCTATTAATAACAATACAGTATAAAGAAAAATCTGGACTGATCCACAAAAGGAATGGTTGACATCCCTCCGTGAAAAGTTGATCTGTTTATCGTTAATTCACTTTTACTGATACTTTTATTGAGAATTTTTGGTGTGTGAGGACTATATTATCTCATCTCACAAGAAAAATAGTTTCTAAACATTTACAACATACTGAGAAAGAAATTATGAGGAAATTATAGGTCATAACTAGGAGAATTATTTCATTATCTTTATTAGATCCGTTACGTACTAAAAGCGAGTTATCATTGAGAAACCCTTACGTAATAAGTGTGGATTTCAATTTACTGTAGTATCTAATAGGATAAGTTAACTAGAAAAAGTATTGGATCTTATTTTAAACTCTACTACAAATTGCAGTAGTGAAATCTGTTATGTTTCAAAGCATTTATATCCTGTTAGTACTTTAGTTCAACTAAAAAAACTGCATACAATACTTTGTGTCTAATAGTAAAAAGAGTCCGGACCAGGAAGCAATCAATGGTGCCGGCGATGGATGGCCGATTACTCGAGGAATACTCTTTCCCCGAAGTAATTTAATTTTCTGGCCGTTCGCGATATCAAACAAAAAGCCCAATATAAGTAGTAAAGGGTAAAATATTTGTTCAATAAGCTGCTCAAATATTACGTGCTGTATCTTAAAAATCACAAAGGAATTCCAATTTCTATAAATTATAAGTTACAGATGACGGGAGGTGAAGAATTTCGCCTTTATCAATTTTCTTATACAAAAGATGACTATCGGCGTATATTTTCCATTTTTATCAATTTTTCTACTATGCAGTTGTTCTTTACGGCCTTTTAGATAGATTTTGGCAACGAACTGCCCCTAATACATAATACGATTCTTATTGTTCTCTTATCTAGATGAAAACTTTTTGAAGCATACAAAATAAGTTGTGACAAAGATATCTGTATAAATAGATTTTAAGTTTAAATGTTTCTTTTGTATTCATGCCAAGCTAGATAGGAAAGAGCAGTTGAGATCACTTACTCAACAACGTATCATTTCTGTTTTCTAAAGGGTTATTGATTTTCTTATTTTCACATTTTCCAATTACAAAATGTTATTTTTCTTTATGTAAACAAATGAATATTAATTATAGTTTTGGAAAGATCTCCACCGTTTTGGACAGTTATTTTTAAATCAACAATTCTCTTTATATAGGAAGCGACGATATGATTAATATATTTTTGAGAACTGAATCCTCGTAAATTTCAAACGCAAAAACAAGTACTAAATCATCATTCATTTTTTGCCACGGTGTATAGGGCTGGTTATTTTTTTAGGAAAGTTTCCCGCGCCGCCGCCTTTTCACTAGTAGACCACTGAACTAAAGTAAGTTGTTGTTATGTCTTCATGACAATAAAATCATAGTCTTCAATTTTAAAAGTCAGTGGCGGCGCCAGATATGTGCGAGCTGTGCGATCGCACAGGGCCCCGCGCCTCCCGGGGCCCCGCAGGGCTATCAATCTGTCAGTATTTTTCAGAAAGCTGGGAAGGTTTTATCTAATATTTCCCCTATTCTGATGATCTGAGGTTATTTCAATTTTATACTTAAAAATAAATATGTATATATATATATTTTCTACACGGTTTTAATGTTTTAAAGTCTGGGGTCCCGCAAGTATTGAAGTATGGAATCAAACTTTTTAAATCGCGAAACTGCTATGCTACTGCTATTTTCCGGGGAAGGGCCCCCCCTAACTCACCTCGCACAGGGCCCCGCCGCGGCTAGCGCCGCCACTGTTAAAAGTAGAGGCATTGGGTACATAACCATCTTTGGTTCCAGCGAGTACTGTTATAATGCATTTCCTTTGAAAGCATGGCCCACTTAAATAGCAAATTTTTACTATTGTTTACCCAACTCAACGGTTATTCACTGCATCTTTACTATCGAGCCAAGCTTCGTCGAAAAAAAATAATAATGAGTTTATTTTAAATTCTGAAGTTTTTTATCTTACGCAAATATTCTTGCCGCTATTGTACTACCCTTGATGATCCGTTCATCGCCATGCTCTTTTTGTATACTTCATCAGACACTTATAAGAACTTGACACAAAGTCTCCACGCTGTGCTGGTATAGGTGTAACTTTTGTTATACTTGTTATGTAATTTTTGTTATATGTCTTCCAATGTCGCAACCCTTTTCTCCTTACATAATTTTTAAATAGTTCTACGTATCAACTCTTGTCTAGTTCGGTAGATTTTTGAAATTTTCCTATGATTGCATCATCTTCCTTCCATTCTGAGACAAGTAAATAAGTCCATATGTGATAATATTCTTTTTAGTGCTGCTCCTTATGAATACAGACATCTGCAATTGATAATGGAATGATTATAGCACTGCTAAGGTCGAGTGCTACTAGTATAAACGAAAGTTTTACCGTCATAGGTCTAAGTGGCCAAATGCACAGTTACATACATAGTAGTTTTTCTATTGTTAAATTTTACGTTAGTGATAACTTGATAAATGCCAGCTCACTCGTACGATGGCGACGCACTGTGTGTACCTTCATTATTTCTCGAACGACGACGGTAAATTATCCGTTAACAAAATATGCTGTGTGTATCATTGGCATAACCTACGGAAGATATTACGAGTAGATAAAATAATGTCTCCTTCCATGTCAACTCGACAACAGTCCTCATATCCTCAAGCCAACCAGAAGTATGTTTAGTAGCCATCGGCGATACAAACTGGATTTGGCTTTAGGTACAAATGTAGAACAATCAGAAAACGAGTGATTGAAAACACTTTTTGTCTTAAACAGAGTAGTTGATATAATATTCTTCTAAGTGAATGCTGTAATTGATTCTTTAAAAACTCAATTATAATAAAAGTGATTCTAGCTTTCTTTTATTCAAATTATAAACCCTCTTGGTGTTACGACCTTGCTCATGCTCCACATAAAACTTACAACGAGAGATAAACTGGCCCAAAGTCGTAAAAAATTTAGGTTCGTACTAACAAATTCTGCTTGTTCTTCGCGACTTTCTATTCATCAAATTATGGCTTTGTTCTTGAAATTAGTTTGGTCTTCGTTTCGATCTCATTTGTCTCAGTTGCGAGGGTTGAGGAACAACATTAGATGGCGTTTACTCAGATTTATTTGCAATAAAAAGTTTTTTCTTTTCTTTTGACAAATCATGAAATATTCAGCAGAGGCTAAACAAGTTTATATACTGCTTAACTTGTATAAAAATCTGTTTCTAACTATATATTCAAACATGCGGCCCGTTGACTTTGATGTATTTTAAACGGTTATTTCTAAAACTGGAATACTTTTAAAACCGATCAATTAGAACAGATTTGCGACTTTTGAGGGTTGAAAAAACAAGAACATATAATGACCGTTTCTATATTGGCGAATTACCGTTCTATTGTTTCAAAAACATTACACTCCATTAAATTTATTCACCGTGATGTCATATGCAAAAAATACACAGAATGACTCGAAACGTTATGCTGGCAAAAATAATAAATAACATGAAGAACTATTCGAAACAATAGTATATAATTATATTTTGTGAAAGAGGTTGGTAGCTTTAAGAACTAAACTTTTTTAATTTATCTAGGGAAATTTCCCTAACATCAAATTGTTAGTATGTAGTGGAGCATTATTTGCAGTGGGTATGTGCTTGACGGTCGTATTATAATGACAATAATTATAAACAGGACGACTTTCTAAAGATTTGAGATAACTATGTAAATGTTTGGTCTGACTTATATGATGTCTTCTTATCGTCGTATGTATAAGTTCAGGGGGAGCTGAGAAGTAGATTTATGGTTGACGTGGAGTGAAGTCATATTGTTGCTCCACAGATGGCTCCAAGAATCTTGGATGGAGTTGAGCTTAAGTCTGTAATTTCTAAAAAGTTATTGGAGGCTTCTTTGGCGTAGAGATCTGCAGTTTTCTTGTCAGCGATTCCAGTGTAAGATGGCTGATATGAGTTGATGTTACTGAAGTTTTGGACTACTAGGTGGTCGGTAGAAATGGTTTTAATTGACTGATTGGAGGAGGTAGAATCAGTACTTATGGCAATATGTTTATGGGGATGAGAGATATAATTCGTTGCTGTATGAGGGAGCAGTAGGAACTAATTAGTTCGTTATTTGGGTCTGTACAGTCGAGCTCGTTCTGAAGACATCATTTTTGTTTTAAATATACCATGATCGTCAAATGAAAATAAAATAATAACGGCTTAACGATTCTATGGACTGAGGAAAATAAAATGTTTTACAAACTACTAGATGGTTGAAAACTGTATCCAATCATGAATTGTATGCATATTATATGAAAGCGTTGAGATTGATAAATGCAAAAATAGTATATAAGGGTACAAGGAGCCTACTCTTTCCGGCCCACTCTATAGTTTAGTGGCGAAGGAATGGATATGAAATTTCCCGCTGGATTCATTTTTCGCGGAAAGTGGTTAGTTAATGGGAAATTATTGCATAAAATACGTAGGTGAAGATGATTGGTAACTTTGTAAAGATCAATTTGTTGAAATAGTATCATAAAGACGCCATATAAATACTAAAAAATTTACATTATATAAATCAAAATTGAGAAAAAATTTTCACAGGTTCTCCATTATAGAAGATTATTTGTTTCTGGAACCTCATGCATTTCTAGTAAATGATCACATATTCAGTTTTTAAATATTATTATATTTTAATAGCACTAATTCATTTTTTTGAACTCAGAGCCTATGAGGTTTCTCCCTAGTAACATAGACTACGCCTCGGCATTAATAAAGCATATTTCGTTTAATCGTTCGTCTATTTCATGAACTTACAACTTTTATTTATTGACAGTTGAAATTTTTATTTTATTTTTATGATTCATTATCGTTATATCGTTAATTTGACTTCATGTGAAACTATCGCATGACAAACGGTTGTTGTCCATCATATTATATTTTTCGAATACTTGGGATTCTTCTTGGCGTTTCATATTTTTTTAGACGAATTCTCACGTACACGGAAGCATCAAAATTCGTTTGCTCACTTCTCAATGTTTCTCTTGTTCTTATATTCTTCCGAAAAGCGGATATCTGGCATATGTCACGTTTCTATAAAAAAGCTTTTCAGTCTTTATGAACCTTCTTGTCTACATTAAGAACTTTTATTGTTTCAGAAAGTGCGTTTTACCAAGATAAAGGTATATTATGACCCAATCTACCAAATCAGTGATTACATTTGAAATAAATAACTTATATATTTTCTCAATGCTAAAATTGATTCAGTCATTATATATATTTATTCAGATCAAAGATTTAGTACCGTAGAAAACATTGGAAACCATCCAAATTTTATCAAAAGTATAACAAAAAACCAAAATCAAATTAAAGTTAACGGTTACATAATCTCCAATATACGTTCAATATGGATAGGTACCAAGGTCACAAGTTGTCCCTTTCCATAGGTTCCATGTTTTTAACTATAGAATTATCTCCATTTCATTTTAGTTACAAATAGAGATCAATAAAAATCAAATCTATACAGAGCAAAACAAATCAAACCTAAGTTCAGAACTGTTAGTGATATTTATACTGAACACAGTGTTTACGCTACCACTGTGTCAGACTAAAGTTAAACTAAATCTCGTTAACGTTGCCTCAACCCAAAGCTCAATTCAAAATCTTCATCTAATAAATCAACTCAAGAAATGGAAAATAATTGACAGTTACCATTTTCAGATATCTAAGTAACTTAGACTAAGAGTAGGTTCCAATTTGAAATCGAATCGCAAACTCCGCTACATGCATGTATATACCGGTAGATTCTTCTCATTGTCTGCAACCTGAAATGAGCAGTATCCATTTCCTTCAACGTCGTTGGATTAATTAATTAACGATCGTAGGTTTGTGAAACCACTGTTTTCTAAAATCGAATCAAAAAACAAGAAAACTTAGTTCTGGCACCTTTCAATATTTTTAATACACAAAGATTAGAAATCATCGGCAAGAGAGTAGGTTTGAAATTGATTTATAAATCCAACAACACATAAAATAGCTGTTTAGTAATCCTAAGGATGAAGTACTAGATTTGGAAAAGAGAGGTATAATTAGCTGTAATAATAGTGACAAAAAATATGTTGGAAAACTAAGAGGTCTGTTAATGTCGGATTTTTGCAATTATGTCTCTCAACTGTCTGCTGACTCTGCTTAAACAGGCGCGAAATATAACTGGCTGTTCAACTGACACGATCATCTAATGTACGATTTAAGAGCACCTATCTCTCTTAAAATCTGTATGGACAAAAAAATCAGATATTGCCGAGCACACTGAAGATTAAATTACAGTGAAAATCCTAATACTTTACCTTCAATTTTGAAGATATATTGTCATGCTGGAAATGAATCATTCAAGAGTATTGATTTAAGAAATAGACAATAAAGAGAAATAGCATGAAACGAAATATATAAACAAAGTATGACAAAACCGAACATACATACATTCATCCATGCAAAGCACAAAAGAGATATGATTCCAGTTGTGACGGATTCAAAGAAAAGCTTTTCTATCGTTCATTTTTCTATACTAAGATGATTAAGTATATTTTTCCTTGTTGCAGTCGACTTCCTACGGCTGTTTCTCAAATAGAAATCGTTATGCTGCAAATTTCACCGTAGGCTGGACCTTTCTTGCGCGGAATATGGAATTGTCTCAGAAATAAAATATGTACCTACCGCAAACATAAAATATATGCAGCAGCAATTTTATGTTCGTTTAACTTCTCGAACTCCGCTTTGTCTCCCTAGAGGTTAGAATTATTTTAAAAGGAACTTATAAGTCAAAAATTTATTTGTAAAATTTTAAATCCATTCGTAATCGTACCGTAACGTAAAATGTAGTCTTCCAGATGATACGAAAATGATTTATTTTCATAAAATCTAATTATGGTTACTTGAAATTTCATAATAATAAACACAATATACTATTGAAATAAATATAATGTGATGTGATGAAAATGTAAGACGTTGTAAGAATATTCTGGTTATAAACCAGAATATCCAACAATAAAAAATTATATAAGGCGATGGAGACTAGCACTTCTACAGAAAATGCGATTTCTACCGTGTCTGGGGTAGCCGTTTCCTCCGTTTGTATCGGGGTTGTTTTTTTGTTTTGCCGTAAAAACGATCGACGTGAAAATATAGCAAAGGCTTGCTGTGAAATTTAACATGAAACTTGGAAAAAATGGAACTGAAACTTATAATTTGTTGAAACCAGTATATAACAATTAATATTTGTCGTGTTCACGTGTTTTTGACTGTATTGAGTGTTTTCAAGATGACCAAAGAGATGAGTCACGTTCTGGTCGCCCTTCCTCGTCAAAAATAAATAAAAAAGTTGGTATTTTGTTCGATCTGATAGTAGAGTAAGTATTCGTGCGATTGCTGAATCTATAGGAATTGACAAAGAATGTGTGCGGCAAATTTTACATGAAAATTATTAAATGCGAAAAGTGTGCGGAAAACTGGTGCTTTATTTCGCACTATCTGTCAAAACATTTCTAGCTAAGTACAAAGTTCCAGTCTTAGACCACCCACCTTGAAAGAAATAATATTATAACATTTATCTGTTTATTAGCATCACTATCATCTCATAAGAAAATTGACAAAACATATGTTAGTGGTGGGGTTAAGGTTGTAACGTTTTTTTTGTCTTCTGCAAAGTACAATTTTTTAAGTACGACTCTGCATGAACGACAACAGATACTTAGAATTCTTCTCATTTCATGAAAACCAATGATACTTATTCAATGAGACTAGTATGGTATTTGTTCAGTTTTTGCTATAACTTTGTTTTTTGTATTCATTATTTTGATACAATATTCACTTTAGTTTATTATTAAAAATGAAGAATAAATTTGTCGTTCAATAACCAGTACTATATGAATTTTGTTTCAAATTACCCAGCATTGATTTATTTTATTTTTTTTTTCGAACAAGATAGTTTCTAACTGTTCTTATCACTATCACTATCACTATTGTATAATTTAACTCTTACTTTCACAGAAAAAAAAAAGATCTCAATGAAATGCCTATTTAATGAAATCTGATACCTAATTGTGCGTTTAATTCGCTTTTACAAGTACATAATATCATTTAATCTAAGCTAGATTTGTAATATTCGTCTGTTACAGGATTTTACAATAAAACCTTTTTATGTCAAATTTTCGGCTTTTCATTATGAAACAAAAAAAGGTATAAACTATTTTTATAAACCCTTTTTTGTACCACATTTTTCCCATCATACTCAATAAACCGCGAGCTGTATTTTATAGCGTTTTTGCTTATATTTCATCTGTAGCGTTAATATAAATGCAGAAGATATAGTTTTCAAGTATCTTGCATCAACCATGTTGGTTATTAGCAATGGATTTTCCATTTTGATGAATGCTTTCACTATAAATCGCACTATTCATTATATGTACATCAATACAAAGCGTAGTGTCTTTTGCGTGTCTGTTAGCATCTTCATTTCCTTGTATTCCTTGATGAGAGGATATTTTTTAGGAAACTCAAGGCATTTGAAAAGTCTGTTATAATTACAGTTTTTTGTAGGTTTGATGATTGAGCTTCGGCCAAAGCTTGTAGGATTACGTCAGGTAATTTATATTTCAATGGAGGTTTATGAGAAGTTCTAGCAGCAGCCCCAACTCCATTTGGGGTTCTGGATGCATCGGTGTATATTTTAAGGAAGTTAGAATATATTGAGGGTTTGAAGTAAAAGTTCTGATCTATTATGGAGGCTGGTGCTTCTGCCTTGTAAAAGATATTCAAATTTGATTCAAAGCTCGGAGTTTCAATCAGCCATGGTGGAGGTATACCAATATTTATTTGTAGAATGGCAGGGGTCTGTATATCTAGTTTTCTGATATTTTAGAAATTCTCTGATAAAAGGGTTAATCGACTCTTTTCCTGAATTCGAACATGCTTTGATATCTGTTTGCGACTGTGCTATTGTAGTTTGGATATTCATGGTTGCTCATTGTCATACTGGCATATGACAATATTAAGTATAGATGTTGTGTAAGCTCCAGTGATTAAGAGTAATGCTTGATTGACTATGGCATCTAAACATTTTAGTATCTGTTTTTTAGCGGAGGCATAGACGATGAACCCATAATCGATCTTATATCTTATGATTATTTGAATTATATACTAGGTTTGATTCAAAACTATTGAACGTACTTTGAATAGCAAATCTTTACAATTTATGAAGCGATACTGGAAATCAGTTTATAATTGTTTTAATGCGATTGTCGGATTAGTTTCCACCCCGTCTCCTTATTTTATCGAAGCGGTGGCCTTTGAGTGGCATATTTAATCTAGAACGGAGATGTATTCAATATTTATATTCCATATTAAGGATCATTTAAAAGGTATTTTTTCGGATTATAATATTCTCAACCAAGTTCGGGCAATTTTGACGAGTCATCAAAGATGTGTAAGGCTTGGCGTGGTGGAACACAAAACCAGTTTCATTGACCACAGCTCCAGTCGTTTCATTTGAGTTTCCTCTAATCATTTGTTGACAGTTCATCCTTCATCCTAGCGGGTCGTCAATATGGACTATGTAGTCATTTTGCATCGTACGTTATTATTTAATAGTTGATAACCAATGCAGAGGCGATGCCTTGACAGCTTCTATACAGATTCGTCTCGATAAGTTGAAAACTTTCATTAGGTTTTTTATGGAAAGGCAGACAAATTCTCACTATAGAAAAGTTCAAACGCAGGTACGACTACTTACAGCCTCGTCACAGCATAAATGTCTCTGCATATTTGACAGCCGTTATAGTTTTTTCTATAGTGAAAAACATCACAGCAAATATATTCTATTCATTTGGAAACATATTTAAACACTGAATAACAAAATTCTATTAACAAAAATATAACCTCAAATACCATTTTTGAAACGTTCCTCAAGAATCGCAATAGTGGTTTTCGATATACCGCTACCAACATCATTTATTGAGGAAATCGACAACTTACTTTGTCCATTTCTCCATTGCATTAAAATAATATTTGAGTAATTGATAAATAAAGTAAATATTGGGCTAATTAATTCCAATATCCAACATATTTTGAAGTTCTTTAATAATCCCTTCTCAGTTTCTCAGCATTCCCTTTTCACACGAAAACTAAATGCCATTTCGTGTTGGTAAACTCTCAGAGTTCTAAATAATGACTGTTCGACGAAAAACCAGAAGTGTTTTATCAAGATTTCCATTAGGAAGATGAGAAGGGACGATCGAAGTCCTTAGGGCAACTAAAAACCCGACATCCTACGCTATTTGATCTCCAATTAGTCCCCAAAGAGGTTTTATCATAATTCTTAACTCGTGATCAAGAGAGCTTTAGGTTTATTTGTTGTATTGTTTCTAACGATAGTTGACATACATAAACTAATTTCCATTAGAAAATACTGGTAGAATATTTACACTGTACACGTTAAAACTAGTGAATTTTTAAAGAGCTTGATTTTGAGGTTGTCACAATACTTAAGATAATATAATAATACTTTATTAAGATGTTTGCACAATTATTTAATTGTTGTAGTGTGAATCGACGTTTCTAAAGTAGTTAGTATATTTAATTTTCATTGTAACACTAAATTCAAGAAAGTAACGAGAATTAGAACTTATCATTTGAAAAACAGACTAGTATATGCTGCTAAACCCTTTCTGCTGCTAAAGATACATAATTCTCCTCAATTTTAGTTCAAATTCGAAACAACTACTTTGTTTGGACTGAATTTTCAAGAAACTTATATATAATTATAGGCTTTTAAGTTGTGAAGATGCTTGCTCTTAACGGCCATCTACATCATTTTGACATTTTGTCTCAAAATTGAAATAACAGAATTTGAAAGGAATTGGCGATACGTACTGAAAGCGCTTTCAAAAACTATGTTATTTTTCCTATTTGACTTGTGTATTCTTCGCGTATAATGTAATCTTTTTTAAGTTGTTTAAAAGCTGTAAAAGCAACTTTTTATTTTGTTCCATGTAGGTAAATATGTTAGTGGTGGTACTCCATTCGGTTGAGATTTTTGTTATAGAAATTAATAGATCAATCTATGATCAAAACAACAACAGCTTCCGACTTTTCTAGTGGTACGAACTTTTCGACTTAACACTGATTTGGACATAAAATGGAAAATTAATATATTGACAAACATCTGATATATCGAATTGTATTAAAACCGTCACGACTAGAATTTTTCTTGGGGATCCGATAAGGAGCTTATTAGGTAATTCTGAAACCTGGTAAGGTATAGGTCAGGATAACCTGACAAGGACCTGAAGAGGATTTAACGCAGATCACTAATGAGGTCCAGATCAGGTTCACCTTTTATGGTCCTTATCAGGATTTCCTTATATGGTCCTAATCAGGATTGCCAGGATGGTAAAGAACGTTCGTAAGATCCGAATGCTTCCAATATAAATACTGATGATATAATAAAAGTGATATATTATATATTATGATGTTAACTGTATTCAGAAATTTATATTCACGCAAAGATTTAGATCTGGTTTAGATTGATATCAACTTTTATATTATTTATGAACTGCCTCCATTGCAGTTTGATATCCAATTCGACCGCCAAATGGATAAACAGTTACTAAAAGTAAAATGAGAGTACTGTTGTAATGAAATTCATAGGAGGTTCCAGTTAGATGGTTTAAAATCCCTTTTATGGACATGATCAGAAAGACCTGATGGAAAATAATTTTTTTTTCAATATGGTCAACCTAGTGTGGAGCTAATCAGGGTAACCTGATAAGAAATAGTATTTATTTTGGTAAGGTGATCCTGAGAGGCTCCTTTCATGGACAATGGACATGACCAGGAAAGCCTGGTTAACCATTAAGGTTAACCTAATGTAATCCTAGCGTGGATAACACCTTATAAGAAACATTTTTCTTCTCAATAAGGTGATTCTGAGAGTCTCTTATATGGACATGATCAAGGAAACTAATAAGGTTCAACCTGATAAGATCATTATTATGTTTCAAGAAAAATTCTAGTCGGAATCATGGGGGCCGCCACATTAGCATCATCAGGGTAAATATCTTTTAAGATATTTTTACTACATTATTTTGTACAGCATTCAAATTTTCAATAATGAACTGCTCGATTCAACATTGATATCAAATATTTCAGCTCTGCATACTTCAATTCACCTAAAATTGCTACATTCACATTATACCCTTTGTCTACACCGGCACCATCATGGTAGGTTTTTGAACTGTTATTTATTGTATACAGCTGGAGACTTTTCTCTCAAAAAAGACACTCCTCCTTCTCTCTTCCCTCCATATATATTGTATAGACACTCGATAATTTGTTCTTTTGGTTAGGTTATTCTTCTTTTTCCAGTAACTTGTTCTTTGCATATACATATGTTCACGTAGTTAACAAATATTCTCAAATTCTTTAGACTGGTTTGACAGTGATTGAAACCACTATGTGATTATTCAAAGGAGAACTAGATTACATATGAAATCAGCAAATTACTGGAGGAAGAGAAATTGAGTGATGGAATAAAAATCCTCAAAATTTTAAAACTTGACTTCTATGATATTCTTGATTTATGTTATTGTATAATTTGAAACCCCGGCATATTACAATATTTTATGTAATAGACTACAGTGCCATTTTTAATCCCTAGAGTAAATATTGGGAAAACAGAGTCTCCTGGTTAATACGTTATATGTTGCAACGCGGGAACTAATACATTAACTTGTATATTATTATATGAAAACATTTTCCGTCGTCCAACTGGATTTTGGCAATAATATTTAATAAGGAAAAATGATTTTACATTCTTGCATTCAAGCTTTTCCACGTATCTATATAATTAGTAGGTACATTTAATGAGAAGATAAAAATGGGATTTTTATTTTCAAATTGATAAGAAATGAAAAATGCATGTACGACAAACATATTAGTACCTAATAATTCTAAAATCTGCTTGTACTGCATATGTTATTACACGTTTAAGAATTCATTAACACCACATTTTGAGTTCTAGTACATCTTGCTGTAAATCGTTTGAAATATTCATGCACTTTTATAATTTATTACATTGGTGAGTTATATTTTTCAGTGTTACAGTTCGAGATATACGTGTTTACTGTATAATAAATGCCAGACGAATTTATTTCTCTTTTTGGCTCTATCGGAAATGGCTTTTTTAGTTTTGTAGTAATTTGAAATGATGTTTATGTGGTTTGTACAATTTGGTTATGGTCCCTGATCTCAAATTCAAATAATATGTTGCATTACAAAAGGTAGATACATAGTAGACATTCACTTTATAATATAACTAGATTTTTTGAAGCTTTTCGTTTCAGTTATTCGATGATCAAGTTCCAATATAGAAAAACGCTAAAGTAACTTGTTATTGTGACATTTTATCTATCCACTTTCGTAATCTCAGCCGCTGAACTGAACTCAAAAAGTTTTAAAGCACTTCTTGTCGTCTGTTTATTAATTTGACGTTAAAAACTGTCATAAATATCCAAGTACAATTTCATACTGTTACTGTTATTAAAATGTGAGAAAATTGGAATTTTAATACTGATTGATGTTGCTGGTAGGATGAGGAATGTACATTATTCCATGAAATTCATCAAGATTGTGAACGATCTATCAATCTACGGTAAGCAAAATAGAAAGAATATACAGAGAATTAGGATACATTAGGGATGCATCTAAACAAGGTAGATCTACACTAGATGCAAATATTATTCCATAAGATGTGACAGAAGACTACCCACAAGGTATAGTGTGCGAGAATTTGGATATTGGAAAGTATTCCTAAGACGGGGACACCTACAGATTTAATTGAAAAGACAACTTTGGCTGAATTGATTCATGTCTATTAAAAAATAATACAGTTTCTTCTTTCTTCGTTATTACGAAAATTATTTGAAAGGTCTACTTCAGATATTAACAAGCTAACAGTATTTATCAAATTTCAATAACGTGTAGGTACACGTTGGAACTTGTAGTAGTTCATGTCGTTGAATACGCAATTTTCCTAAAGGCTATGGTTACTATCAAGTCCGCCCTTTGTAATTGAAAAGTTTTCTGTGTCTATAAACAATTGATAGTAAATATCGATATACAAATCGACAGCTAAATATCTATATACATTAGAGAATTAATGAAAAGCACGACCATCGCATAGCAATGGGACTAATACATTCCATGATTCTGGGGAGTAATAACGAAATTCAGAACAAGTTTCAGATCATCATCCATAGCGTATTGACTAATAGTTTTCACAGGCAATATAAATGGTTTAGTTTAAATTTATACTTGAGGATGCTTAATTTGGAAAATTTAATATATTTATAATTAGTTTGTGATATGACCTATCATTATGAGTCATAATTGTAATTAATTAAGATGTTTTAGGGGCTTATTTTATCAATACTACAATTAACGCTATCATTCTATTAACAGCAACAATCCTTACTTTATCTCTTTTGTGCCTAATTTTGAGCTCATTTTTTGGTGTGAAGGTACTTGAAAATAAATATTTTTTCTGATTTGACTATATCGAATTACATTCGTATTTGGTCAAAATCCTCTCTTAAATGATGTTTAAATTCAGATATCTTGATTAGAACAAAGCAAATTGAAATCGGTAACAGTTATTTTATTTGCATCTTAGAATAACTAGATGTATTCTCAATCCCAGTTCACCAAATTAAAAACTTGGTCCAAACTTCTTCAATATATTTACAGAGAGCTTCAATTGAGAGAGTTTCCGGATCGATTTTGTGGATTGCTCCATTGCTGTGCAATCATTGTGTCAAGTATTTTTGAAGGGCCATTATAGAAAATTTTAATTGTTTTCGTTTTAATTACAATAGTTTCCAGTATGCTTCAACCACGAGCTTGTTATTAAGCTCAAACTTAATAAAAAGTTTTGCTTTAATTGAAAATATATTATTATGTCGTTTAAACTGATCGTAAAGCTTATATTATCGTGGATAATGCGAAAAGCAACTGCAAACTTCTTTTATTGAAAAATTAAAATGGATACTTAGAGTTATTCGCACTACCGTATGTATACGAAACATTGTTACTGCTAGATATGCAAAAAGTATTTGGATCTCAGAAAAAATAAGCTCCGTATCTACCGATCTAGTGAAAACTGCCGAAAACATTGCTTTGGAGAAAAAACTAAGGAACTAAAATCTAACTTCCTTGATTCTGGAACTGGAAGGAAGAAGATGTAGATGCCGATGACAGATCGGATAGGGGACATAATAGGCCTTAAGTCTACAGTACAATGTGTTTACTTATTATCTATAAATCGAATTAAATGGCTAAGCTTTATTATAGGTAGTCCATAATATGAATAAAAGTATTTGAGTCGTAGTGTAATGAGAGTTCTTAGGATTTTTCTATTTTATAAACATTGGAAAAGCTTAAAACAGTTGATGAGAAGCCAATATTTGCCTATAGGCTTTTGCGAAATTCTTTCAATTGTGATATGACTGACCATCACCTCATAGACGCGCATTTAGCCTATCTCAACAGGAAGATTCATAAAAATGTTTTAGGTGATTTATTGTCTGGAATATTGTTGTTATTCATCACATTTACCCTAGTATCTCCCTTATTCATTATCTGTACTACATATCACCACTCTATAATTATTAATAGTTGAATTAAAAATTGATTTCCGGAACTATCTATAGATGGTACTTGCAGAACCTTGTCCAAGTATATAGGTATATAGTTATTAGCATTGAATACTTTTTTGTACAGTTTGATGTTCAATATTATATAACTAATTTTATTTGTATATTGATTTTATTGTCTCGGTTATATACTGGTTCTTTCTACATTTTTATAATAGAACATTTCATCATTTCACAAAAATTATTAATAGTTGTTGATTTCGAGATTTTGAATAGATAATGATATCTATCACAAATCTCCCTATTTCTACATTATCATCTGTGCGGGATTACTGGAGAATCTTTTGTGAAAAAATGATGTTTTATGTTTGCTAAATGGAAATTCTATCCTAATACTCTATTATAATGTAGAATAAATAAGCTAGTTAGAGCTCTACCTCAACTTTTTTTGGTAACTGGGTGCTAAGAATGGATGCTATTAGGTTATAACATTTGTTCTTTGTCATTAGGTATTATCTGATTTTATATTAGATTTTATTTCATGCCTTACCATCTTAGATGCTAGATTCTAGTTTGCCCTAAATCTAATCATTCAATCTGTTTTTGTTCTTTTAGTCAACTTCAGAAAACGATTCAGCTATATGTGCCTTTTACAAGTTATATTAGATGACCAACTGAATTGAAATAATTTAATTGATTTCTTCGATTTCTATATAATTATTGCTATATGCTATATGCTATAAGAACTTTTATGTTTCAAGTGGAAATAGCGTGTAGAGTTGAACTTTTATATGATTATATGATGTCTGAAGAAGTACTTTCCTACAAATTCAGTTTGTATAATACTTAGTCTTTTGGACATATTTGTTGCTAATAACATGGAGTGCAAATTAGAGTTGCATCAGATATAAAGGAAATAATACCACTTTCTCGCTAATATATTTGCTTAATCTAAAAGTTTGCGCCAAAACAATGTGCCTCTTTAGCTTTGAGATGTTAGAGAGTTGGACTGTTGATTCAATGACGCAACGTCGACCTTTAAATTGTTAATCAGATTGAATAAATTGTGTGGACATTATATGATGTATTGAAAATATATTGCTGAGATTTGATGGGGTGATTGTATTGGTCATGGAATTAAATAGTTACTCGTATTTGAATCATTTGACATAAAAATTTTGTCATTTTTATCCATAAGGACAAAGATCTCAATTATATAAATCAGATAGGGGACATGCAAATTAAGGCGTTTTGGGAAAAAGGTTTTCACATTAATTTTGAAAGATAGATTTTTTACATATGCTATTCTTTATTATCAACAATATTTTGTAATCTAGTGTAAAACAGTTCATCCCATTTCTATTATTTAATGCAACAATGCAGGCTTGATTATATTATTGTACAAACTTAGAGACAATCACTGGATAATTTGGAATATGTTTCTATTTTACAGTAAAGGTCATCATTCAAGGTTTTAGCATCTACATTTTTTACTCCTTAATTGTGGTTCCATTTCTAGTATCCTTTCTACATCTATGATTATCCTTTATAGAATATCGAACTCAGCTTTTTCGGCACCTATTCCAATGCATTTATTCTTGTATAAGAAGCGATGGAAATTTATATCATCCACCTCTAAAATGCCATAAAATTCTATAACGACCACAGTTTGTAGTTTGCAAGGATTTCAAATAACTGCCAGGAATTATATAAGGATTATGTCTAATGAAATGAGTTGTTGAATTTCGAGGACCGTATTGTCGTATTTTGAAGTTTTCCATTATGTATTGTTCAGCAGATCTTCCTAATATTTTTTGTTCATTTCAGTTTTTATTAACATGAGCTATGCAATTTTGACTTAGATTGAGCAGCCTTCTAATTTGGGATATAATTAATAAAAATGATATAATTTCTTACCTGCCAATCTAGCTAGGAGTAAAATTTACTTGGAAGTTCCATGACAATTACAATCCATTATTAACTTTTGTAGAATATAAGTACTGATCCACATCTATGTTGAGTTTTAATTATTTCGAATCCAAATTTCTGTACTAAAAATTTTTTTTAAATAATGTTTGACCGAACAATGCTATTGTGCATATTTTTCACTAATTAATTTAGATATACCTGTACCTACATTATTTTTGTAGTTTTATATAATCATCCTCATTTTTTAGTACCTCTATTTTTCGAATCTTTTCAGACGTATTTAGAATTCAAAGACCTTTAATATTAGATTATACCTTGCCTGGAAATCATATACCCCGCATTAATATATAGTTCCACAAATTCGTATGTTTTTTTTAAATCTACTTGGAAACCTTTGAAAATTCAAGTTATTTCCCAGTAAAAAGCTTTCTTAATAAAACCTTGCCAAAAACAACGTTCTTCCATCTTATATATTTCTAGCCTCTAGCAATAAAGAATAGGAAGAGTGTTTATCGGATATTTCGCCTGATTTAACCAAAATGTATTTTATCTGAAAATACTTAAAAGGACAAATTCGGCCATTTGTAATCTAATCCAGAAACTTCACCCGAAGGCAATTAGATTTGAGGGTAGACTAAGAGCTAGTCATTTTTTGAAGTAGTAGTAGAAATGTGAATAATGGTTACTGCTGTTGAGAATTGAAGTTTTATTTTTCAGATAAATATGTTTTTCAAGAATATTTTATTACCAAGGATTTTAATATGGAACTATAAATAGACATATGAAATTACAATGTTTTCATCCGTGCTTTCGTAAGGAGTTTGGACGAAATGGATCCATACTATTCAAATATGCAAACTTTAACCCTATGGTCTCAAAAATGTACGAATGTTTGTTATAATATTATGATAAAAGAACAGCTGAAGTGACGTGAAAATATAGGATATAGGAGAATCAATGTTACATATTATATATATATTCAGAAAATACCGATAATTATCTGTATGTTCTTAATGGAACTGAATGTCTTCAGTAAACAACTTCTTAATCAAATCAATATTTCTTAGGAAACTACGATAATGATCTCACTTTACTAATACAAACATATCAAACTTTATTTGCTAAAAATTTCATATTAGAAATTGTGAAGCTACATTTTTCATTATTTTGGTGATGAATTAACCTAATTATTATTTTATAACTGGACCTTGATAATTCAAATTTTCAATTATTTTGAATTCGAAATAATTCTAAAAGTGAGAATTTATTTTATATTTTAGACGCACCCCGTATATCAGTAACTTAATTTTTCTATAAGTGGAAGCTGTTCCGACTAAGGAAGACAGAATGGCAACGATATCTCCATCCTCTATGGTTCCAGCTCGATTCTGCGCATTCTCAAGCATGCGTAGTATACATAGTGTCTCGAACGAGAGAGAAAATGAATATTGTCGGCACCGTAACGTAGTGACGTTTTTTCCCATACCAACTGTTCATATTATGGTATATTAAATATGTTACAGACCGTTTATGAAAAATAGACCATATATAAAAGGTCCAGTCCGTATAGAAAAGGACTGAAGATATTAATCTTTATGTGTAAAAAGTTTGTCTTTTAATGAACTGTCTAGTCCGTTTGGAAAAGGTCTAGATTATTTATATATGGCCCAGCTGCACCTACGCCATATGTATATTTCTAAGATATTTTTTATTTATTTATATATTTATATTATAGAAATGAGTTATACATAAAAATACGTACGTAAAGAATACAAATCAGGAATCAGGACATTTCATTTTTTTTGTTTGTACAACTTAAGCTATGGCATTTAGAATTACATAATACATCACCTTTTCGACAAGCACATTTCTTTGATTGACATTTATCCTTACAATTACATTTTTTGAAACCTTGCCCATGTCCTGGCGATTGAGCAGTAGCCACCGTTATAAGAGGGATTTCCGTGTCTTTGGAAACTTCTTCAATTTTCAATTTGTTAGGGCACGTAATAATTCTGAACGGCTATAGTATATATATATATATATAAATATATATGTATATACTATATATATATTATATAGATATTACTTTCATTCGTTTTCTAGTGTAATGTTATGACAATTGTTGTAAAAAATAACACGCGTAATATCTCTCTAATAGGTAAAACTTGGGTGAGGTTATGTTACTAATTATTGTTATTACATTAAAAAAATACCTTTCTTTTTAAGAATCCATTCCAAAAATCTGTATCATACGACAATAAAAACACTCAACGTCGTTGAAATATCACAAGAAACAATAATATTAAATTGAATAATAGTCTCTTATTTCACGAAACAGGCAGGAAATTTTATTCCTTATAAACAATTCGCGGCCTTAAGAACGTGCAATTTTACTGGTAGATGTAATAACCATATATATATACATAATACATGCATGCATCAAATATCACTTTGAAATCAAAATAAAACTTAACAGGTATACAGCTTACATTATACTTCACATTTTCATTCCATCCTGACGTCACATTGTGCGCGAGAGATTACGCGTCTGCGCATAGGGATACGAAGAACGATAAAGGTAAACATCCTAGTAGGCTTGCTGTAAGAATTGACAATTATGACATGACTGTTGCAGTGATGACGTAAATTTCATAAACGTCAGTTTCATTTGACTTGAATGTGAATAGAGACAAAATGTCTACAAATTCGTTAAAAAACCAACGTTTATCAAATAATAAACCAAAAACTAGATTCACACAATATCAAACGGATAAAAAAGCCCATGCGACGATGGGAGTTCCCTTTACACAATATCCAGATCCGAATAATTTTCTCAAGAAATGTACAGGTAACTTTTATAGTAATATTATTGAAGTAATTCAGAAATATAGAACTAAATAGCTTGCAAAGTACATTTATTCGTTTTCACAGGCTTACAATCAATGAGTGTGGAATGAGAACTGTAGCTAATTGATTGTATATCTATTTTAACGAGAATTATTTAAGAAACAATTATATATTACAGGTAGGCGTTGTTACAGTATAAAAAAAGAGCAGACAGCGACGATACATGCACTACCAACAGCTGAATCTCCAAATCCAACACCACGTCAAACGAAATCAAAAGCAGACTTGCCCAACCCAACACAAGGCGGGTCAAAATCAAAAGCAGATTTGCCCAACCTAGCACAAGGTGGTTCGAACTCAAAATCAAACTTATCAAACCCAAAACCAACTTGTTCAAAAGTAGATTTTTCAAGACCAATACAAGGTGGTTCAAAATCAAAAGCAGATTTAACAAACTTAACATCAGTTTATTTGAAATCCCAAGCAGATTTCAAGAATTCAACTCCAGATAGTTCAAAATCGAAAGTAGAGCTCTCAAAACCAGAACCAGGTCCTTCAAAATCTAAAACAGAACTACCACCAAAAAAAAATTTCATTTTAGATAATATAAACTCTATTTCTAAAATGAAACCCAAGAAATCCCTACCGGCTATTGTTCTTGACAGATATGGTAAGTATTCAATTAAGAACCTTACAAATCATTTGTATTATTATGAAAACTAGCCAAATGGTTCGCTCTTATTGCACTAATAGAGAAAATATAAATATTTCCTTTGCATTCACAAATATTTAATTTCATATGGTACAATTTGATACATATTTCTCATTTTTGAATATATTCTTTAAAGAAACAAATTTTAACTTACAGGGTTTGTTATAACAGATTAGTTGAGTTCAAATTTCTGGAACAAATGGTGATAGACATACTAAACATACTCTGGTCACACCAATATTCACCCAAGGACTCCTAACTAACCAAGACTCTTTTATGACATCACAAATTACACGACATCACCTTACTTTATAGTAAAATCTTAACAAACAACATAATAATAACTATAAAAATACTGACCCCAAAAAATATCATTTCAAAAGACAAAAGACTGAAGAAATATTAACTGGACTCACCTAATATGACCAATGTTCTTGTGAATCTCACTAAGATGGAACCTTTCATAGGATGGCTACATGGTTTTTGTAATTTGTGATGAAATTGGATTGTGTTCTTGTATATAGAGAATATTTTTACAAAAACGCGCGTTAAACCATTAGGACTATGAGTATTGGTAATAATAAACAGTGTTATTAAAGACTGTCGTTCCTGTATATTTTAGCTTGAATATCTCTATGAAGTAACTATAATATTAATTTATTAATCGAAAATGTTTTATCTCCTTCCTCTAAGGTATGTTTACCTAATTGTCAGTTCAAATTATATCGAACTTTTATTTAGAAAATCATTTATTATCAATTTTAGTGATAATGGCTGTAATTATCGGCTTCATTAGCTTCTATTGTTTTCTTGGTGCACTATAACAGCAACACTGTTTTCTAGTGATTCAATAGTGAAAGGTCGATTAAAGACTTATTTAATTCTTTTATATTTTCTTGCGTTTTTGAGAATAAAAAAATCAAAACTTTACAATTTGAATTAACCACATAACATAATTGGGACGATTATCATTTTTGATAATGAAAAAACAACTTCTGTTGCAGGCACGAAAAAACCTGCTCCTCAACCTGAACACATAAAATCCTTCGGGAAAGTTCCTTCATATTTGAGGAACTTGATGAAAGGAGACAAAGACAAGAACAAAAGTGATGAAGAGGATTTTCCAGATGTAAGTAATTATTATCTTGATTTTCTATACAACATATTGACTAGGAAGTGGTCTTTAATGTTTCTAATGTACAAAAGAAGTAATTTACATTTTTATCAATGATTTTTATATCTTTCAATGATATATTTTTATAGAATGAAAAGTGGAAAGCATTTAAACAGCAGTGTAAGAGTTTACCACAACTGGAGAAAAGTGCACAAGAAACTGAAGAAAGAGAACAACTTGATAATCTTCAGAAACTACAAATGTTAGTGGAGCGTGTACGTCGCAGACAATTAGAGTAAAACAAAAATTACTTGCATAGTTTTTTCCTGTATAATGTTCTCGGTTTGAATTCTTTAAGTTATATTTATGTTCCATGTGTGTTTATGAACAAAAATAAAAATTCAACTTGTTTACTTGAGTTTTATTTTTCCAACAAATAAAGTTTAGGGATATGTGCTTGTAATGAAATTATTAGTAAACCTCACTAATACATTCACTCTCATAGTATCGAATACTCTTGATTTTGAAATTGACCAAAATGAGAAATCAATTTTGGAAATACATCATCAAAAGTAAGCACTCACTTTGTTAACAATCAGTTGATACAGTCTAATATGGTTATATGATTACTAGAACTGGAAATTTGTCATGAATCTTATAGATTTCCTAAATATATATGATAATTTGGTGAAATAAACTATAACCTCAACTATAGATCGATTTTGATTAGATTAAACAACACTGAAATTGTAGTAAATATTTTAATGAAATAGAAAAACATATGATTTTGATATGCGCGTGCGTTAAATTAGACAAGATGTTTGACATGCGCCTTGCATTCCTAATTATTGGAAGTCATATTTGAAATAGTTCAAATTTATGCTATTTCATTTGGGAGAAAATGTGAGGAAGTGTCTAGGTGTAAACGATAAATAATAGCTCAAAAACTTTCAATAATGACGCTAGTGTAGACAAGAATTATGGTATGAATGATGTAGTAATTATATATGAATATGGGCTAAAAACTATAGGTCACTTTCAAAAATTTCAATAACTTGCCTTGTACAAAATTGTGAGAAGTTAATGAGAACGGACTACATCCTAAAACTTTAATTATAAAGGAATATTCTGACAACAATTTATATAAAAAAAATCTAATTATTACAAATATGTCATTTTTGAAACACCATTTGAGTCATCAAGTGATTAGATATTCCTTATTTATTGTGATAATGATAGAGAAAAATTTTCATGGAAAAAATTAGGTTTATCGATTGCGCATCCAAATTTCGAGAGATGCCGTGGAGCCTCCACATTCATCTTTGCATAACTAACAGCGTTGTCAAGTGTCTGTCATGAAATTCTGGCACAAGTGTGTCAAAATGATCAAATTTCCAAAAAAATTGTGCCAAAATAGATATTTCGTCCCAAAAAGGGTGCGTTATCATAAAGTAGTACTAAAATAAATAATATTAATATTTGATGTTAATAATTTTCGGATACTATAGTGCTTATGCGTCAACTAGCAAACGCTGTTCTATTTGTTGTTACAGCTGATTCGATAGAGTCAGTACTGAAGATTATTTTCTGAGGCAACGTGTTCGTGGTTTCAGAATTTTGATAACAAATTGCATTGTTTCAGTTTATAAGTTAGTGAATGTGTAATTGTCATTCTCTGTATTTTCAGTGGTAAAACATGAGAAGGTTCAAGCTTGAAGATATTTCCTTTCAACACTAAGTGGACGAGTGGACCTCCAGAATGAAATAACTAATTCCCTGTGAAATGAAGCACCCCACTACCTTCCTTTCCAGACCTGGATATAAGAACTTTATACAGACATGCTGTCATCTTTAATTATATGTTGTCAATGTAATGCAGAGGTTAAATGGTATCTCTAGGTATATATGTTACATTTTGAGAAGAATTATTCTTGAATGGTTATTATAACAAGTGTATATACTGCATATAGGTGACGTAAAAAGTTGGTTAAGTCAGAATCTGTGTTTCAAACACATCAGGTAAGTGAACGATACCAAAATTATTCCGAAAACACCTTCATAAAGCGGAAAGAATTTTAAAATAACTTGATCTCAAAATATTATGATACTATTTACATTCATAATCACAGGCCTTCAAGAGAGTATTTCGACACATAATCTGATTAATAAAAGAATTTTTTAAACTTAAATTTTCCTTTAGAACGATGTTGCCGCAAGAGATCAATTTCCTTCTGGGAATTTAAATGTTAACATATTTTATTTTGTTTAGAATCTGCACATATAGAAATGAGAAAATTGAGAAAAATCCTCATTAGTCCATAGGGATCCATACTAGGAACAAATAATTTAATTCTTCTATAAACTGCATGGCATCAAGATTATGTACTTGGCTTCAATTTAGTTTCTACAAAGATCTGTTAAAAGATATATCCTATTAATACTATGGTTTACAGTTAGGGTTAAAGTATCACCATAAGTGTAATAGCCAATAAGTTTATTAGAACTAAATAATTTATTTAGTTAGAATGCATAAAGAGTATACGCCAATGACTCTATAGAAGCCCTGAAAACAATTTACACATACACTTTAAATTGATTCGGTATTCTAATAATGCTTCATATATAATTACAATTTCAAGATTTAATATTGGATTAGTTTAACATACTTATTTATGATCGTGTCTTCTGTTGATGTTGAATAATTACCACATAATACTGTGTTTGTGTATTTTATATATAATAAATTAACTATAACTATTTGGAGGTTGGAGGTTGTCTTAGCAGAAAGGCAGACAACCTCGCCAATACTTTTATTATCTAATTATGCTGGAATATCTTCGTAGAGCACTTGGATTTGGTTGAACGCCTATTCCGGATACCCATTCATAAAATTTTACTAGTTTATTAGAATTTTTGTTGAAATGATTAATCATTTTGTGTTTTTACCACAGTCACCAGAAGTATTAACTATTTAGTATAGATATTTTCTGATTTCTAGATGTTTTATACTAAATTTATTTTCATCATGACATGAATTGAGGTTAGGTTAATAAGTTAACCTAAAATAGTTAGGAGTATAGTCAAGACAAATTACTCTTTAAAAATCGTTTCCTTCTACACTCGTTTTTAGGTAGAATATGGTTTATAAATGCAAAAGGAAGACGAAATAAACTTACAATTCAGAAACACAATGAGACTGGTATTAGAAACCTACGAAAACTCTTGTTGAAAGGGGTGTAAAACAACTTGAGATTATATCGGTTGAGAGGAGAAGAGAAATGTAAAGTTTTTGGGAAATATTAGTGCCAGGTTCACATTCAATACACCAATGTTGAGTTGTCCCAGATTCAGTATGTGTCTCTAGCTAACGAGTTTCAAAATCTCAAACTGTAAAATCAATTGAAGAGTGGGGAATAAGTTTTTTTTATCCAAACGTATTTGAGGTGAGTGATGTCATTAGAATATCAGTTGTATTTTTCTAACCAATAACTTCAAAGTGTGATTATTTTTACAAGAACATTAGAGTTTTTAACAACAATTAAATTACAAAAACTTGCTTAATTCAATATAATCCCCCTGACTAAAAACCAGATCACTCCACATCAATGAAAGTGATAGTCATATATTGAATATTTCAAATTACAGTTTTCCACGTTTTGGTGAAGTACAGCAAATATCGATATCCTCTCAAATAAATGCGATTATGTACCTAGTAAAAAGTGTAAGATAAAATACGAATAATCAATTTTTGTCAAATCTCTGTCAAATTTAAAAATAAAATGGTATGTTATAAATTCGCAATGAATGCAAAATACATTATATTGGGTAAATTCTTGTATTGTTCGCATTTTCCATTTCCCCGTGGAAATTAAAAGTAACACCGCATGACACGTCACTCATACAATATAAAACGACTGGATGTTATTCAAAGTCCCTTCTAACGGGACTTGCACTGTCTCTGTTTCTCCGCTTATACAATATGATGAGGCTGCTGCCAACGATCTATTGTTGACGCTCCAATTGTTACTATAAGGCCAACCACAATATTCGGGTTTTATTATTGTAATATTAATGTCACGAATTGAAACCTTTCTTTTTATTCAACGTCGGAGATACTGCACATACTTATCCTCCACACAAAAATAGGACATTGGAGCTATCCATATTTTGTACATACCAAAAATTAATCATAATTTACAGTTATAACTGATGTAAGGCACTGTAACATTTAATAGTTGGTTTACACACTGAAGGAAGAATGTCCCAATTGGCAATTGGGAATTATCGTTCATAGAATTCTGCATCAAAAACGTATAGGGATTGCAACAAACGAAAGTAAATCATTACAGTTGAGAGTCAGAACTACTTTCTATACCAACAGAAATCTGAGCAATTCTCATCAAAAGCTGAAATGATAACTTCTACACGTCTTAAGTGCAAACCGAACGAAAAAGGCTTCGTATTCGATAGGTTTTAAGATGGTTCAAAACAAAAAAAGTGAGATCATATTATATGTAGGCATAACAGCAAACCTTTTATATTAGAAAAAATTATACTAGTATGCATGTTTACTGTAACCAGCTCAAAAGAAGAGTAATAGATCAAGGAGAGACACATAAATACCATTAATAGAATTGGAGACGTGCCCCAAGAAAATGATTTTAAGTTTAAACAAAAAACAATTCGAATTTTAGATGCTAAAGTGTTAAAGGCGGCAATATGGAATACAAAAATTCTTAATTTCTTTTTAGTTTTTTGACTACATAACTTTACTTGTAATCTTTGATATTGGAAAACAGAATAGTTTAATTTTTCTCATACAGCAATCGTTTAATTTGTATTTTTTTTTTCATTAATTAAAAGTCAGATTCGAATTACACATTGAAAATAGAATATATTTTTAATTTAGTTTACAAAATGATAGGTGATCATTTTTATTTTCGTAGTGTGGAATAGTAATTCAATAAAATAACAAAGTTTTAATTCATAGAAAATATCGAAAAAAGTGTAATCATTTCGCACAAGAAGTGAAGTTCTGTCAATAAAATTATGAAATTAACTGGTTTCCAAGTACCCTACTTTCGAGAATGAAGTGTGAACTCTACAAAAAAGAGACCACTTCAAGATATGTAAGACGTTTGACCTATATCTGAGGCGTCGATGGATAAGAATATGTTTCAGCTGTGTAGAAAACTCATTCAAAAACATTTATGCAGCTATTCTCCTTTCTTGGGAAAGTCTAATTTTTTTTTCTTTTAGAAGATTAGAAGTAATACGTCTCGAGTTAAAATGTTTTTTTTTAAGGAAAGAAAGGAGATTAGAATTACAAAGAAGCAAAAAGGATCCTTTGATAGAATGTAAGGCTGCAGTCAAAAATAGTGAATAATATGAAAATATTCAGGATATACGTTAGAAACTTAGACTTATGCTAATACAAGTGAATATGTCAAAGATTTTTAATAGAAAATACAAACTTCATGTGCCAATTATCTATTGTTAGATCTTAGATATGTTTACATATATTTGTTGCTAAATTGTCTTGATTCTATGTTTCTTCTGAATGAAAATTCAGATATATTTTCATAAAAATGTTGGGCATATTCGAAGCACAAATAAGAAGCAAAAAAAAAACGTTGATAGCTATCTACCTTTTTGTACCGACGATAGAAGAATTATGACATGTCAACAGAAACAGAATGATATGATTGATGAAAAAAGGCTAACATTTAGCAGAAATCAGGAATTCCTAAAAGAATCTTGAGATTGTTGGGAACATATGTAGATTAAATGAAAATTATAATGAGTGGAAGAAAACCTAGAAAGTTTTATGTAATACTACAAGTGAAGATACTAGTGGTGGATGAAAGCAATCCGTTGCGAAACTTAGGATGCAATTGAAATTAGCCAAGAAGCTGAGTGAAATAGCATATATCAATTAGTTGACCATCAATATAATAAGGTAGGTATTAACGAATGAGCCTGTAAGTCAAACAAAATACAAAGAAACTGAAACTCCAGAATATAAAATCACAATATAAAAAAATTAACAAGAAATATGAATATAAGATGAAACAAACTAACATATATTAGATTTTGGATAAAATTGAAGAATAGCTTTTGAGCATGAAGAAGTAAAGGGCGATAAAAGGTTACACACAAATAAATAGTGAGAAATAGTGGATTCAAAGCTACTCGATAACAATAAAAGTACTCCCAATGAACCAAATGTGTGATGAAATAAACAAAATCAAATTAGAAATAGTCTGGGGAATAATGACAAAGTTGATATCATAAAATAGAAAAACCTTGAGATATAAATTTGATGATAAAATGTAGGTACCATGAAAAAATTTTATGCACTTCGTGAAAAATGAGCACTATAAAATCTGGAGTTTCTCAGTAAATCCCTCCTTGTTCCAAACATCAAAAATAATACTCGGAACAAATGAGCCGTTGTAAAGTCCCGCTTGGTTCCTAAAACATTTGTGCAAGGCATTCCCAAGGTATATTACTGAATTTTTCAATTCTATTATGGCCCATCAAAATCGCGGAACACCGAAGAAACAAAAGCTAGTGAAATAATTTGTGTTTCACCAAACAGGTATGTGTATGGGCAGGCTGAGCGTGCGCCGAACCTTTTCGAACTAGAGGGGTGAAAATTCCCAGTCAGTATGTAGGGTGCTATGATTACGGTCTCATCCGAGTTTCAGAGTGCGATCGATTTTCTCTCGGAAAACTCGGAAAAGTCAGGCGCTGAATCTGCGGAACTTTGCTGGTGGCGGCCGATTTTCAAAATATGTCTTACTAACTTTTTTAAACTCGTGAAATAAACTTACATTCTTAAATAAAATAATAAAAAACTTTCACATTGTGTTTGTGTGAATAGTAGTGGAAATGTTGTAGATGTTGAGTGAAGTGAATCGGTTTTTCTGGTGAAAATTTTCCAAATATTTTTACAATGGTCAGAGTATTTTTCCAACCGCTTATCCCTCGGATGATGTTTTTGCACTTTGTTTTCTTGATGGATTATGTTACAGCCGACAAAGAAGGTAAGTATCGCGCTTTTCAGTTCTCAGCGAAAATCAGTTTTCATTCATAATGAATTTTAAATAGAAATATGACTGAATCTGTCATAATTTTTTGTATTTGCATCTGTGTTTTTATTTTGAAAAATTGGAAAGTGTGATTAAAAAATTATAATAATGTTTCCATGATTCGAAAAGAATGACATCAAAAATTTAAGTTTGATTTTTATTACAAGGGAAACCGGTTTAAAAACTATAAAAAGAAAATAAAGATAAGTGATTATATGAATAACTATATAATATTCTCTCTATTTTATTTTAACCAGAATAATTCTTACCTAAATAAACAATAACTGCCAACTTTAAGCTGTGACATGATAAGTGTGAGGATTGGTCTAAACATTGATACTTATAATACTAATATATTTAATAATTCTAGATTACCAATAACCAATTATTTAGTATTGAACTTGATGTTGTATTAAGACAAATCTCTAAATCTCTAAATTTGAAGTATGTCTCAATAGTCCCAATTATTCACACGCTGTCTATAATTATCGAAAGCTAATATAAGCCTGTAATCAAATGCTATTTTAAACGATTCATTTTAATTGTTTTTATGAATCGTTCTTATTCGTTTTTTTTTAGAGAAAGATCTTTCATAACGTGAAGTGAATGTTATTGAAAGATATAGAAACAGTAGTAGAAAAACTTTTTGGTCAACTACTAACAGAGTTTGCGAATGGAGAAAACAAGAGAAGCAATTCAAACTGCTAAGTAAAGACAAAAAAATATTCTGTATAAGAAAGTATACGGAAAGCATGAAATTAGAGCTAAAGTAGCTATGGGAATGTAATCAAAGAAAGATTAGAGATCAAATTGAGTTATATCAAAGCATGGAAATAAACATGGGTATATAAAAATATTGTATTCTAGGGAATTCCAGAGATCAAATCGTACTAACCCTTGTGAAAAGAAGAAGAGTCAATACAGAAGTAGGGAGAAAGAAACTGATCAATAAAGATATATAAATATATAGAAGAACAAACGGCGGAGCCAACACAAAAGTAGGTTAAAGAAAAATGATCAATAAACAAGATATAAATAAAGGTAAACCACGGCAAAGACTGGAGAATAATAGTTCAAAGAGTTGTAGAAAGAAGATAAAGCAATAGTACAATAGTCTATACACCCTGTATAGATAACCTAAAGACAACCTAAAAGAATTATTTTCAATTAAATTACGTTAAAGAATATCAACTGTAATGACAATTTTTTTAGGAGATACAAAGTCAGCATGTGGAATAAAGAAGTAACAGTTCATGTCTGATTTTTTGTTGCTTTCAGAATAAATCATAATGGTATTATTTTTCTAATGTGCTAGACGGTCTGAGGATAACGTGACTTTTGGTTTTATGATCTCAAAGTGGATCAGTTTTTTGTAGTTTTCATAAAACGACATCCGCATTCGGTTGTATCGGGATATAGCGAAAGAGCTCTAAGCGTTATGATTAATCGCCGCAATTTGCTTTTTAGTTCCGATATCGAATTGGATAACTCATTTTTATTTAAACGCAAAACGTAGACGAAGAGACAGGTATTTAATAACACTATTTATGGTTTTCAAAATTCATTTCACAAAGAGTTAATTGAATATGTGTTTTTATACAGGTTCAAAATATTTTACCACTAACATAAAATATAATGTTGAACAACAGATGTGAAATATATTTTTTTGTGAAATTCTCAGGATAAATTAAAAGTGGGAACAATAGTGGAAACAATATAGTGCTCATCAACAATAGTCATGGAAAAGAACTCGAAACATTCAAGAAATAGATAATAGACAAAGAAACAGTAAGAAAACCCATGAAAGATGCCCACCATCAAAAGAGATGGTAGAATGATCCTAAACTCATGAATACCAGCAAAATAAGTGAATAACAAAGTCCCGAGGGGATAATTTTTTTCTGATCAAATATCATTGGATTAAGATTTACAATCAACCTTGTAGAGTCTATATATTATCTTTAATTCGGAGGATTGGAACTCAAGTAGAAGTTTACAATATTGTCTTTCGTGTTTTGCCTGATACGTAGAAATTCTTTCAAAAAATCGCTCTAAGTCAATGTGAAAAATAAAGTATCAAAACATCAAAACAAAACCGCATGTATTTCATTATAGTTTCACAAAAACCATAAAAGTAAAGTCGCTCTACCTACGCAACACATTAAGAAATAATCTTTTATAGTTATTCCCATTGGGCCAAAAACCTCTCCTAAAGAGCCTATAAAAAGTTTTCATCTAAATATTCTTAGTTTGATTAAACTTCGGATTCTGTTACCAAGGCGTTATAGATGCTATAAATCAAACTACAATGAAATAGAAGGGTTTTTGATTAATATATCTAATATGGCGTTGTGTAACTCAAGAAGGCTTATAAATATCTAAACGGCAATAAAAATTGTATTAACTCAGGAAATCGTATGCTGTTTCACCTCAAAGCGGACTATTTTCGTCTCATTTCAAGATTTCGATAATTCTCACGATATCTTCAGTTTTTTATTTTTTCGGCTTATTCACTATTTTTTATTTGTGAAGACTTTGTGAAAATTAATAGTATTATTTACGTATGTGGTTTGAAAGGAGAAAATTTTGACGAGGTTAGTTCTATATGTTCTAATTGTCGTAACCTTACGTGGCGTAGAAAGATGACAAGGAGACGATTAGAATATAAAGTACACGAAAACAGGTACGTGAGGAAAAGTGCGAAAACCTTGTTATAAATTGAGGAAAAAAGTAATGAAGCGAATCTGCTACGGTCTTTTTTCGAGAATGAGAGCCTAATAGTGTGTCCTAACGGCACACACGTGATACTTACTTTGAAAAAAAAAACAATTTAAAAAAATAAGGCATTAGGGTGATTTACTAAGGGTTCTTTTATTAATAAGCGAGTATAATCGAGTAAAATAAGGAATTAATAAAATAATAATGAGCGTATTAAGAAAAGAAAATTAATATTAGGGGCGTAATTGACATTCAACTGTTCTAAATATTTTATGAAGTAAATAAGTTTCATATAATATCATCGAATACAATGATTGTTGCGACAAAAAATGAGGAAACCGTCTGTAGATTGCCCATGATTACAACCGGAAACGGATTAAGTTTGTGGAAAATGTGCCAAAATTATTCGTAAAACCTCTTTTAATGTATTTCTTTGGTACAGTTCTCTTTTTTTTTCGATACAAATACCAGAAAAAGATATAACTTCCATAAAAGCCAGGATAGAACTTTACACGTTATCTTGGAAAACAAAAAACTATGGATTCCAATCATTCAAGTTCCGTCAAAATAACATATCTACTTTTCTTCTGGATGAAATTTTATCCATCATGGACAGTAATAATTTGCACACGTTTCCTGTCTATCCTACTATTATAGAAACTTTTTAAAGCTCTCCAAATTATTGTTGGATTCAAATTTCTTACAACAGAGTATAGTTTTACATCTTGTCGTTGTATATTTTTTGAAAATTTTTCATTTCTGCGCTTACCGAAGATTCTTCTTAAGCTATAGAATATCTATGAGTCTGAATTGTTGAATGAAGCATTGACAAAACTCTTCAATAGCATACAGAATCTAATTTATTAATGAGCAAACTACTGTTGTTCGATTTACATCAATGGGAAGCCAGTAATGCTTTGTAAATATACAATATGTTTATCACGCCATTGAAGAGTTCTTTATTGTGGGTTTGATTCATTCTACCCATCAGATCTCATCTAAATATGAATTAATTTGAATGTTTATGTCAGTTGAATTAACGGATGCATGAAGGGGGTTTAAAAATTGAAACTTCAACGAGCTATTTAGAAGTGATATATAATTTACAACCACACTTCAGTATTGCGAATCAAAATTGATTACAAACCGTCAACAAATTGCTAATAGAAATTATTGAATAATTTGATTAAATTTCCACTAACCCATATTAACTTGAGCAATTGTTAAACAATACAAACATATCCGGACGATCTGGATTACATTTTGTTCCATTTATTTAGATAATACAAAACACAAACAAAGTTACAGTTGTAAATTGAATTTTCGTTATTACTTGGGGAGCTTGCATGAAAATTAAAACGTCAACTGAATCGAAAACATTTATTTGATACATTAAGAAGAAATTGTGATATAACGGTAAAAATGTGGGTTCCATTTCATAGCAATTGATACCACAACTTGTGAATACTTTTTTGATAACAATTGATTTTACCATCTTCACCAATAAACTCCCTAAATAAATTAAAAATAATTATATTAATGCATGTAAAATTGAGATATATTTATGAATGTGAATATATAATTTTGAAATATTTTACAAAAACTGGTAATATAAATATTGTTAAAAGCAAGAATTTACTTGATAAACTCGATAGTCGAAGTATACGGTGATGGTTTTACATTGGAGTTGTTTACTTGACAGGTCTGAAATTGTTTCTCTCTTGGTCAGATCTGAGTTTTCAACTTTTATAATTAATAAGAAACCAATTTTATTCATATTTAATGGATGGCAAAATTATAACTTTGTATCAAAATATTCTTCTATTAACTTTGGTAAGATATGATTATTTTTATATTGATATTAAGTGTAATTATAATTTTGGAACATTTTCTAATATATAGTGAGAGCACATCAGTTATCAAATTTGTGATGTCATCGAATATATTGATTCTAAAACCTGGCAAATCACATTCCCAATTGTTAAGTGAATTGCTTGAATCAGTAGAATATGGTGGGACACTAAAGTAATTCATAAAAAATGTTGCATCATTATTATAAATACGGTAAGCGCCCATAGTTACGTCCTCTTGGGGAGAATATTCTGATAAAAAGTACAAATCCACTACATCCAACCACATAACTTTTAAAAATATGGCGAATGTGCAGTACCAACTTGATTGATCGGGCGATTGTCACTACGCTACACTACACGTCACATTACATGGACACACGTAATCATCCATTGAAAATTCATAATGTTCGAATGTATAATTTAGAAAATAGAAGTTCGCAACTTGAAATGCATATATCTCAGAAACGAGAGATCGTATGAGAAATTTTTGTCGCAGCATTATTTTCACGTCATCTACTCACTACCGAATTGTTTGCATAAAGTCCCGTAACACTCTGTATATTTCATTTTGTGGATAATGTAGACATTTATTTCGTACGAAACCTAATTATTCATCGCTATTTGAAACAAAGTTGAAGAGAAGATCCATTTGAAGTGGCAGATGTATGGTATGAAAATCAATTTATGACTAGTCTCAATTCAATTCCAATCTCACTTCCAAAATTCAAAGCTTCAGGTAATTTTTTCATTTAGAACCACTGATTCCTCTTCTTTGACCTCCTCTGCACCACTATGATGATTTCCTTCCTGAGGTAACTTCATACTGACAAATAAACGGCGCGACTACAAAAAATCCTTTAGAAAAATACAACCAAAACTCAAACCAAAAACTATTGACCTTGAGCTATAAGTCAAACTCAAAGAAAGAGGCTCTGAGCTACGCAGATGTGAATGAAATGGTGCAGTCTAATAAGTTCATGAGTTATAACTAAATACGCTAAATATGGACTACATTGAGCAAGTAAAAAAAGCAATAGTTATTTATATTATTGAATATTATAATAATATTGGATCAACTATTTTTGAACTACATACAACAATTGTCATATTTATTCATTTACACTATATATTTCGTCATTTATGTAGAACTTCACTCTGATTATAATTAAGAGACTCTCTTGAAGTTTCTCGTGTGTGTTCAGAAAAAAACTAAATGTGAATTGTTGAAGGTGGATAATGTAAAACGTAGATGCTTGTACGAAGTGACGTATTTATAAGGGAATTTGCAAATGAGGAATGCAATTAAACTTTTTATTATGGTTTGCTAACATTATTAGAATTTCTTGTAGAAATGCACTTCGAACAACGCAGTGAACATAAAAAAGTTGATTTCATTCTTCTAACGTTGTTTAAACATGATGTCAAGAATATCAAGTAGCGTTAATTTAATTATATCTTTAATCAGCATGCATGAAATTCGATGAATATTATGAGGAAATTTGGAAGGTACTTTATTTTTTATAGTATTTGTAATATCTGTGATAAAATTCGTGAAATAAGTTTATCTATGTTTGTTGGCACAAGTTCATATTACGGTAACAAGAATATTTTAATATACAAAGGCTAATGAAATACATCAAATTCATAAGCTGGTCAATACGATGGAACTAGTATTCACAAACATTTTCTGGAATACCTACAGTTTAAAATATTTTCAAGATTTAGTGTTTTATTGATCCTTTTTGAATGTAACTAGTTTGATGTATTATTACGATTTTTCTAATTAATAAATTTCAGATTCAATACAACTACTAATTTACCGTATACCTAGAGGTCGACATCAAATAAGACGTAGACAAAACAGTGTAATGAAAGAAGAATACATTATTGATTTAAAGGTTACAAGTTGGAGAAAAATCAGCACCCCGCCATCAAATGTTTATCTCGCTCCATTTACAATTTTCTACCAAGCGGCAGTGAATTTCATAACAAAATGGTTCTTGCCGTAAAGGCATTTTATGATATTTCAATGCACTTTAGGAACTATCAGCTACATGAAAATATCATTCCGAAATCAATGAAGACGTTTAAGGATTAGTCGCTTAAATTCGAACCATTATAGCGACTTTTCTCGTTTATGTGGCGATATCTCTTTTTCGTTATGGTATAAGAAAGCAGTATGGTGAATAGATAGACGTTAGTTAAATGAACAGATCAATGATTTGAATGAAAAAAGTATTTGTTGAATGGTGCAGAAATATGAAAAGCACATATGGATTGGAAAATATTATAAGCCTTTTAAATATAAATTACTATTCACTTATTAATTAATAATTTGTAAAATTTGTAATGTGAAATAGCAGAGAAAATCTACATTCGAATACTGCAAATCCTATACAAACAGCTACTTTTCCCATCCTATTTTTCTGTAAAGAATTATTATTGATCTGCTTGATTATGATTTCCATTTCATCTCAACCCAGCTGGAAGCCAGTTGATACTTTTCAGCTCCAAAATGTCGGTTGATATTTCAATCGATATTCTTATCACGTAGCCAATTTCAAGTAATCTTTGATAATAACTCCAATTTACTGTAACTGTCTCCTGAGCTTAGTTAAACATCTGTGTATTTTCATACACAATAGACCAATTATGGAAATACTAATCACAGCGACAAATTTTACTGAATGATTAATTTTTATTATTATTAAAAATAACTAGGAGTATATGAAAACATGAGTAACACACTGCTATTGGTGCAGTTAAAATGTCACCTGAGTTAGTTGTCGAATAATTGTCTCCATTGGTAGCGGCTTTTCCATATTATCATCCTGCTGATAAGAACATTAAGGAGGTATTTCTTCCATATGATTCTAGAGGTACGGATTCACATCGACTAATCATGTTTCTTCTCTCTCGATACCAAAGCAAAAAAGATGAGAATCAAATTAAGGTGGACCACTTCCACATCTACTGATTACTGAATATTATGATTTGCCTGTTGTTATAAACTGTTCGAACTATTATCTCTGTAACTCATCTAAATTCTGTTGAAACACCTGAAATGTGCGAGCAGATTTTTATTGGAAATATACAAACTTCAAAAAGTATTATCTTAGATGCACGTATACTAATTATTACATTCAATTTCATTACCTATAAAACAAGCTGTGTTCGAATTGTTTTTCCGAAAAACATCGACAAATCTCTTACACAAACATATTGTATATACGAAATGGGTGAGTAAATTGATCATTTCCAAAACTCAAATTTCAATTCCGTGTAGATAATACTTTAATTTTGATTGTGTGTTACAAACTTGTAATTTATAGCAACGTTGTGCTGCATCTCTCGTTTTGTGTTGAATTGGCGAATCTTTTAGAAAGGTCGAATCAGGGAAAAATTTTGATCAAGAGCACACGTTTTTCACTGGCACAAATCATTTTTATAGGCTAAGAAAACGTTGTGGATGACCTGGGAGATGTTCAACGTTTAAAGTGTGAGAGCTATTGTGAAATCGGACCATCGCTTAACAATTAGGGTAAGTTAACAGTTAAATTTAAATATTTTCAATTTACGGCAAACCGTATGGTATCCATATTTAATCCAACCGTATTTATAATGGAAATATGAACAGCTGCATTATACATTATATATCTACCTGCATCCTCCTCATCAATCTCTCTCAGTAACTACAATCGTACAATTCATTGAAAGACCTTATGATGATTTTCCTGCATTTCATACACATTGGATAACCGCGATAATTTTTATGCCTTATCAATCATACTTTAGACCGAATCTTTTACTCATAGTGTGACAGACTTGTGATTTATTGTTCCAATTAACCACGTTTTCATTTGTTGCATTGGAAGTTATGTGGATAAAAGGAATGAAAATCCATTTAGAAAATTACTTGGTGTTATTGGTATGTTATCACATAGCAGACTATTTATGATGTGATAAGTTATTTCAAAGTATGTGTGTAGTGTCATACTATGTATAAAAGTATTCATCCTAAAATCAGTGTATAATGTTGAGCCAAATTATTAGTGGCGGAAATATCAGTCATCTGCCGGTATGTTTTTGACATGTGATTCCATCTATCTCTCTCACGTAGTGCTCTTAAAAAAAGCCATGAGCCTTTTCGGTTAACAATTTCCAATAGCTGTAGTAATTTGTACAAAAATGTTTCCCAGTCATCTTTGAGGTGATTAGTCTTATTATGATAGGAGTTTTATGTTTTTTATAGTTCATTTATCATAAAATTGAGCAATGTTTACGAAGATAAATGAAAAGACATGATATCTACTTATAAAAGGTTAGAAATATTGAGTAGTATAGAGGGTGTCTCATCGTTTCATATGACGATTTCCAATGTTCACCTTGTTCATTAAATAATCAAAGAAAAAGAAAGCCTCAGTATTCGAAGTATAGCCCATCGTATAGTATGGATTCAGCATACTCTTTGAGTTCTTCTTTTGGCTCAGATGGAGGAACAAGTCGGTCTGCAATTTGTAACATCGTCTTTTGAAGCAATTTTTTTTCCACATAAATTCGCATCTGATGTCGGCATTAATAGCTCGACCATTGGGAATGATTTCTTTATAATTCGACCAGACACACAATACTTTTCACTCGAATCGACCTTTCTTTGTGACGGGATCTGGTAATTGTCCTTCGTCTAACCAATGACTTTCCATGCTCGAGTTATTTAAACAAATCCAGGCAAGGAGATGTTTACACACCTCTTCTCGACGTTTCGCTTGAATGTCGGCTAATTCGTGTCGCATTATTCGATAATTTTCATAGATCTCACCTAATGATTTCAAGTAGCGATGGATGGTACCTTTAGAGCGTACAAGTACTTCCCATAACCGGCTAGCGCTGGTACTAGGTTGATTTTCTACTATTTCCCTTGTAATTTCGATATTCCACGCAATTGTACGACTTGAATACGAATGATCTTTGAGCGTCAATTCCCCACTATTAAAACGATTGAAATTCACTTGATTTCATGTATATCATACTACATCAGGTTCCTCATGTAACCAATGTTTCCATTTTTCCTATCTTCTATTATTTAATCTCAAGTTCTTCTTCTTCTCATGCCGTCTTCTCATTGAAGGTTGGCGACCACGTCTTTAAATGCGTCTCCGTCCCCCGCAACATGAAACAATTCTCCGACGCTGCATTATGTTTTGTAGCAGTACGTATTTGTCGTTGCGTAAGATGTGTCCTGTGGAAGATGTTTTTCTTGGTTTAATAATTGGCAACAGTGTTCTTTTGCCACCAATGCGTCTTAGTACTTCGTCGTTGGTGATTGGGAATTCAATCTCAACTAGAGTTTTGCTTTTTTTAATCTTATTTGATATCTGCATAATGACGTTCTTGTATAAAATGATATATACATAATATTCATTTCAATTCTTCATGATATTTATAGGCACTCACTTTCATTCATCAACCAAAAGATAGTTTACTTCTCATGCTTCAAAACCCTCAAATGACTACCCCATATTCATAAACTTAAGGATGCGACATATTTTGGAAAAGTGATATAACTTTTTTCAGTAAACTGGATGGAACAATGAGTCTATGTTGAAGCGAACATTTTTATCTGTAAGTTTATATATCAAATTCCAAATTGCATTTCGTTCCTTGATATTTTCTTGAAAAGTTTTTCATGCATATAACGTCAAGGAATCAAGAAATCTCCCAATTTATTGAAACCTAGTCTGGAAGAATCTATGAAAAGATCACCGGTGGCAATCTACTTCTTCGTTCAGTGAACATGTGCTTTCAAAGTTCCTCCATATTCATGTCGTAATCTATTGTAAATACAGAATGTATCAACAGATCACACAAATCAATTCAAATAACCACTATAAATAACCACTATAATCATTCAAAGACGTAAAATCGCAGCATAGAATTCTATTTATTTCTTAAAGTCACTGTGTAAAGTGTATCGAGTCAAGATCTTCATTACTGAGTTTGATTTCCGATAAAAGCCTACAACTGGAGAATTATTAGGAGGCTAAATAAATATTTTTCTTAGTTCCGCTCGTAATAAAAAATATTCAGAGCTTTTGTAATATCAATGTTTCATGGAAGTTTCTTAATTAATTTCATGTAATTCATCTGAGATAAAGCTTTTATCCTGAGATCCTTAATCAACGCGCGGAATAAGAGATTTTTCCTCAATTCATATTTAATATATTTATTCCCAGTGAGAATAGAGAGATAGTATAAGATTTATGGTTTTCTTAAGCTACGTATCAACTTTGGAAAGTCCTGTGACTAGTTTATAGGATAAGTTAGTTGGACTGATCTATTTGCGATTGTGCACTAAGTACAATATATTTGGTATTGATAAAAAATATTAACTTCACGATTCTAATTTATGAGTTGCATAAAACATTATAACCATTATCGCATAACTAAAATGAAGATAAAAATAGTTATTTTCTATTATCTAAATCTAACAACTGGTACTAGCATTCCTCTCAGACTAAAATAAAATATGTACATATGTACATACATACATCAGGTACGCGAAGTCAGAATATTTTTGGAAGGACTTTTCCAAGATAGTTGGATTGCTACAAATAGTCTTACAGTTTGACCCCATAGATCTCCTGACATAACTCCCCTAGACTTTTACTTTTGGGGTTATGTCGAGAACGAGGTCTATAAAAAAAGATGTACGAATCTGGCCGAACTTCAAGATAGTATCAGACACATTATAGCATCCATCGACAGCAGAACCGTTTTAAAAGCTGTACTAAAGTGTACTAAAGAATACTTGGAAATGTATTGAACAAAACGGTGATATGTTTGCATATTTAATGTAGTTTCTATTTGTTTTTTAAACTGTAATAAAATATTTAGATTATACTTGAGTTTTATCTCAACCAACTTGTTATATATCCACAGCCAACTTGTTAGAGAGATGAATAAGTTGGTTATATTTAGGTTTAGACTAATGCTGTATAAGAGCTTTTATATTGTGTGAATAATTTGGAAAAATTTGAGCCAAAAATATACAGGGTGTTCTATTAAAAGATATTCTATTTTTCAGATTTACTCGAAAATGGCATAAGCAATTGTTTTTGTGTTTTCACCATCTGAATCAGCGTGAAAAATACTGAAATATTTAACCGACTTCGTACCTAGAATATTAAAAAAGTTGGCAATAGTGCGCACTTAATTTGAAAGACTCTGTATATATATATATATTCATATAAACGTTGTGGGACTGTGGCTAAATATATATTTGATCTATTATTTGAGAAAAACTGTTGTATGGAAAATTGTACTGGAAAAGCAGAGAGCTTCGCCTAGGGTCATTAAGAAAGGTTTTTATAGGTAAAGTATTCTGACTCCGTTCCCCGGAACTATTTTCTTCCTAAAAATATATAGTTCAATGTATGTCGCATCCGATGTTTCAAAACTTTGAACTTCATTGTGAAATTTTAAGATTCGTTAGTGAGATTGTAGCTCCAACGTGTTGCTGTTTGTTAAAGACAAATAACAAATAGTTCAAAGACGGTTTAAACCCTTTGTATGGGCGAACTGACATATTGTGTGCAATGTGCTCGAAATGAGATTATATGACCAGCTATCGATTGTAACACTACATTTAAACTACGTGAACTTGTTCTCAACTGAGATAAGGCAGCAAGCTTGTAATTAGTTCTTAAGTTCGAATTACGGAAATTTGATATTGAACGGCTTTAAATCGACGATCGTTAATTTTGGCAAATGGGACGACGTCACGCAAAGAGGAGATTTATCAGTTTGTCAGGGAGGTCGAACTATTTAAATTACGATATAATAGAGCAGTCTTATTGAATCAATTGATTGATAAATAGTACAGATTCAGCTCAAATTATATTGATTATATATGTTAATACTTCCTAGTCTTCTAATATAAGTGATGTGTGCCGCACAAAATTTGGTTTATCAAAGAATTAATGGTATTCTGAATTGAAATTTGTTAATTATAGTTTATTCAAGGATCGTCGGAGAAAATATGGAAAAATGACAAACAAACGAAAAATTGTGTGTATGAGATGGCTCGAAGTAGAAATAGTCGGCGGATATAAAAGAAGCAGATGTGCATTGTTGCCCCTTTTATGGACAATAAATAAAGCCACTGTCGTCCAATTTTGATAATTGCTTTACTCGAGTCAACAAACTATTAAGATGTTTTTGCATGGGTAAAGAAGGAATTGTGAAGTGGCAACTTTCGTAAATAAAGGAGTAATATAGAGAACCTTTATCTAGTGTAGTAATAGTCAATATCTGCTTTCAATAAATTGTCAAAACTACGTTATTTGGGCATGATTAAATAGTTATATCCACAAATATCACTTCATTACGTGATTTTTCAAGTAACTTTGAGCGACATGTAAATAAATACTGGTCCAATTAACATTTTGGAACAGATTTGATATAACCAGCAGCATTTCAGTGTGGACACGGTAACGGTGAGGTTTAATTACTTCAACAAAAAGTGGTTACACCCAAGTGCTTCAAAACATGCAAGAATCTACGTTGATATTGTCAGAAAATGAGCAGTGTTGTAAAATTTTCAAATGAACTGAGTATTAATTTTAAAATCTTGAAAAACGTTGATCTTTGTAATACCAAGCTGATCTTGAATCTTCATTTTTGATCATGACTGAACATAAGAATTTTCACACACTAATTTGATCCATTCCCTAGGATCCTTCTCTGGTTTCATTTCATTTTCCTTGTATTTTTATTTCAGTGGATGGATATTAGAAGTAGAGCTTATATACTAAATTAATAATTTATGTTTTATTACATGTTTGAATTATATTTATCAACATGTCTTTGCAAATAATAATTATGCCATGATATGAAAGTAATAACCCAGTTGTTGATGAGAATAAAAAGAAATACATAATTCTCCATCTGCCAGTAGATATAAAACATTCAGGAAGTTGAGGAAAGTATTTTTCATCAAAGGAGAAAGTTTTCGGTTATGTGAGTTCGTAACTGAGGTGAATAAAAATTATTATTTCCTTAATCCGTCCAAAACAGATATTCGCCCCAATCCAAATGGCTAAAACTTCTTAGTACGTCACTTATGATCAAAGCTAGGAGTTGAATTGATGGATCAGACTTCATTTTCGTTATTCAGCATCATCCACATTAATATGATTTAATATTCTTTGCATAATGACACACCCTTAGTTATGGAAAATCTGACAACTAGGCTCGAAATGTTGTGACCGTAAGTATGTAGCGTCTGTACCTAAACAATGTCAAAGCGGATACAGTTCATTCTCTACCCATTCATCCCTTTTTTGAGGTATCACCGTATGCTAATGAACCGTCGTGGAACAAAGCCTTTTTTAATGTTGAAATACAATAGAAGGTAGAGTAAGGTAATTTAAAGCCTTCCCTAATTGTTTGTTAAATATTAAAATTTCAATAGTACGTTAACTGAGCTAACTTAATTAGTTTTAATCAAAAGAATAGGTGAATAATGGAATATTGTATAAAAAACAATTTACATGGTCAATTTAATTGTTGACATTGACACAAATAAAAATATTGATTTATATGTCACAGAATTCCAGACGTTTTTAGTATGGCATACTATAACTATGAATTGTTTCAATTCTGCTAGTTTTTGTTTTATTTTGTAGTTTTTCAAGCAAAACGACTTTGTAATGGTCACTACAGAAAGAACTCAATAACTAGAAATACAATCCGTGAATTACTGTGTGTTGAAAAATTCATTCCAAGCATGAAATATTTTATATACTTTGCATTAAGCGTCTAGTGCTGGAGAAACCATTAAACTCTTCGTTGATTTTGGAACGTGGGAAGAATGTTGAATGACATTAAATAAAATTTAGGCGTCTGTGAAGAAATGTTAATTGTGATTCCTAAACATATATATTAATAAGTGTTAAGTCAAATATGCATCAATTTACATCGATCACATGAAATGACTATGGAGGAAACAAATATCTCAGCGATTTTTATAACCCAACTACTAAAATAGATATTTTTCGATACGGAGAAAATGATAAAATAGACTGTATGCAACGTAACCATGGAAAGAAGTAATTGTCTTATGGGTATCCTATGATAACATACTTTTGTTTTGTAATCTAATTGTCTGGTCTATTGTCTATTCACTTTTGATTATCAAAATTATTTTCCATTTCTGAAAAATATGCTCAAGTATGATAAAAAGTTTTCATCAATTTTTTTGGTGTTATATACACAATATCTGCCAAAATCTCCCCAATCTCACATGCAATAGCAGTCAAGCTACATACGTTAGGGGAAATCTACATTATTTTGCTATTAGTGACTGTGAACACTCATGGTTTGGGTAAACGACCTTTTTCAATCCCTAATTTCACATTCCACCACAAACACAAAGACTTCAAATTATGAATAGAGCCCATAACACTCCGGATTTTGGAATAAAAAGCACTTTATATTTTCCATATTGAGATATTACTTTAAATGTTCAGATGAATATAATAAGATCCGCATAAGTTGAGAAAAGTGATAAATCCATTTTACTCTTGATCAGAAACTATAGTTAATTAGTTAATTAATAGCACAATACTGAAAATTTCAATAATAATCAATTTGAAATTTCAAATGAAAGATAACCTACAGTTATACGCTATTATTATATCCATCGTTTCATGCTTAAAAATAAAACACGTTTTTTGCTGAGCTCAATTATCAATTAATATTGCAACGATATACTTTTTCATCTTCACTTTCATGTTAGTAACCATGTTGTGTTACAAGTTCGTCCACGACATAACGATGCAGGTCCTGTTCGATTATGATGAAAGAGTCTAACGTTTGGCGAATGCGGCGAGCGCGGATTTCGTGGAAGTGAGACGGATGCCTTTTATATTGTTTTTCTACATGTTTTTATTAATAAAACAATAATTTGTTTATAGATTAGTGTGATGCGGAAACCGAAGCTTAAAAAATATAATTTGCCGCGATGACTGAATTTTATTTAAAATCATAATCAAAATAGCTAAAAATGGTCAAGTGTTTGTTTTAGCGATGAGAAAAAATTTACTTTGATGGTATAAATGGCTTCAATTATTACTGTCATAACCTAGAGAAGAAAAAAAAATTTCAGAGAGGTCGCATTGGGATGACGGAGTCATGGTCTGGACTGCTTTTAATGAGAAGGGCAAATCGCATTTATTTCCGGTAAATCGAATGTAGTTATGTATACAATATTTTGAGATATTTCCTATTTTATTACATTGTTGGAAAAAGAGAGAATAATTTCTCAGTAAGATAACACGCCGATTCATACTGCACGCTCCATTGAACTGTGGTTCGAGGATTTCGTAATCAACATTTTCTATTGGCCAGCGATTGGTCCATTTGATAGAAAATTTAAAATTATGACAAGGGAATTCTACGACCTTCAGAAGCCAGAAATCCAAAATATTGATGAGTTCAAAGAAAGAATAATACTAAATCATCGAGAAATCAGACCAGAAAGCCCGTTAATTAATCAAGTTAGGAATTTGCCTAGAAGACTGTTAGAGGTGATAACAAAAAGGCGGAGCTCTTATTACTCATTAAAGAGAGAAAACTTTTGAGTTCATCGTTTTTTTGTTATTTTGTACAGAGAGGAGCTAATCCCAACAATATTAAATTTTTCAGATCAATTGTAACTAATCATTCAATTAAACACAAAATTATATTTTGTGTAACTCAAGTTCCAAAATAAATGACTTAAGCTATTTCGAAGAGTTTTTTTCTTTGAATTTATATTTTTTACAAGACAATATATCCAATTTTCTAATATATAAATAATTTATAAATACAGCTTGTTTTTTCAATCCTCATGATAAATGGGATGTATAAAATTTGACCCTCCTTTACAGTGTTAGTGACGCTATACCAAACTCAAACTCATAAATTGCGATTTAGCATGAACTTACGTTCGTTCGATAAATCATCCGAAATTTATGGCTTCAGATAATGATTCAATTTTAAAATACTTATGTAACGGCAATCGGTGGTTCAGTTCTTACGAAAGAGGTAATTTTCCAGATATCGAGATGTAATGGATGCTTACCGAGTTGAATTACTAAGGAAATTATTTCTTTTGATTTATCTTCAGTAATTTGTGTTAAATCGTCTGCATATGTTTTTGTTCTCTGTTATCTTACTTACTAAACATTAATCATTAAGGGAAATAAAATGGATATTAATGAGCTTTGGTTTCAATTTTTCTTTAAAACAGAATAACGTCAGAAAGTAGAGTAAAATCCATCTCTATCATTTATATATCGACAATATTATTAACATTTAAGTTATCTTCATTTGATTGATCCTAACTACATGTAATTATAAAGAGTTTTAGTGTCTTATTATCTGAGAATTTGACCCCTATTTAGGTTTTAAGGTTTATCGCAATTAAAAATTAAGCAGGGAACACAATATGATCCATTGTTTTTATAACAATCATAAATCCAAATATTTTTTGCATAAATATTTTGAGTAGCTATATTTCTTATTTACATCCTGTTTTCTACGATAATATTTTCGTTTTTAATACTATCTTTTCGTATGATCATATACAAAACCTCTTGGTATTTATTAAGGTCACACTACTACTACACTAACACTCACAAATGACATAAAAGTGTATCTGTCTCTGAAGACGTAAACTTGGTTATCGAAACGCGCTTCAGACAGTGTGTTATAGTGGTAGTATAAACAGTGCGCTCAATATGAACGTCACCAACAGTTCCAGAAATTTCAACAAAATTTATCGAGTTAGAATCAACTTCTTCGCTTCACAAAAAACAAACAGCTCATCATATTGTATTGTTATTCAATTCAAATCGTCCTAGGAAAGTCACCTCGTCACCTAACTAAGGTATAAAGTTTATGCGTTGCGCTGGACTGAATGCAACGAACTTCTGCAGTAAAATCCCGCTACTGCTTGAGATTATAAAGTTCGTCATCCTAGGTCATGGAAAGAGAACGCAAAACACGTACGTGTATCCCAGATTAATTGGAAGGTAGATAAATTATTCAAGTAGTCGACTTTACTAAACATCGCTAGTTTGTGTTGTAGTGGCATTCGTAAAAACTCGTAGTTGCCATGGGGTACGGAAAAAGCTGTTTTTTCGATTGAATTTGGGTGTTCTAATGGCAAAGGAGTAAATAGATATCGTTAATGTAACCGTTTGTAGCAGTATGAATGTATTCAGGAATTTTAATATTATTTATTATAGTTTCGGGTAGGAGAATATCGCCATTGAAGATTTCGACAGGAATTTTATTATACAAGGTGTCAAAAGGAATAGTAATATTAAGACGTTTCAATGTAAGTAATTTACTTTGATCTATCTAATCTATCAAAGCATGCAAGCGTTCTAGGTCATATTTTCCTAATAGTATGTCGAAGTCTTCACTCTAAACGGTAATTCTAGCGTCGATGGGTTCTAAAATGTCAAATTCTTTGAGCGAGGGTGTTTTAATATTGGAGTTATACTTCCGTGTTATTTTCATGGACGTCAACGTGAAGGGCTTATTATAAATGTGATTTGAGTTGAAAAAGGTAGAAGCTTTAGGAGATATGATTGTATCTCCTGTATCAATTAAAACTTTTAGTTTTGATTTTGGCATAATAAAGTATGGTAGTTGAGGGTTGTTACGGATATTGTTAAGATTTATTGAATTGGTGTTTCGTGAGTGACTTTTTTTCGTCCTAAATATCTGAATTTTCGTTTTGAAAATTGTCATTTGTACGGTCAAAGTATAAAGTATTAATAGGATTAAAGTTTTCATTTTGATGGGAATCAACATTAAAATTAGGTTTTCCTCGTGGAAGTACTCATTGGTTGGTTTCTAGTAGAAATAATTTGGTTGTGGGACATTTCGAGAAGTTTGAAAATTTCTTTGGTGTTGTGGAGCAAGGGGGTTTGGATAAAGAATTGGTAGTAGTCTATTATAACTTTGGTTATTTCTAGGGGGCTGGTTATTTTGAATTCTATTAATTGGAGAAATAGGGAGATTTGAAAAAGAGCCGTTTCGTGGGGGACTTGGGTTAATAATAGGGTTCCGCGTGAAAGTTTAATTAAGTCTATTGTGATATGAAGAAATAGACTTTTGGATAGAGGGTAATTTTCTATTTTGTTGACTCCTCAAAAAGTTCATATATAATTGTTGTGTGTGTGATTTTTATGATTATCGTAGGAGATACATTTTTGCAGGGCTTCATCAAGAGAATTTATTTGAAAATGTGGCTCGTTAATACCAGTGCAAAACGTTTTGAGAGCAATATTATGGGGTTTTGAAATTTACAGTTTCTAAATTATATATGTTAAAGCAAATCATTTAAATTATTGGAGATTCTTTGGTGATATTGGCCATAGGTCTCATTAACGTACTGAACTGTTGTAGATAATTGAGTTAATAAAACATCTTCGCCTTGGTTCGATGGATCATCTCGTTGTCCGTAGCGCCAGAAATGTTCTTTGAGATATTTTTAACTTTTTAAAAACTATTTAATATACAATAAACGACTTATAATTTCTACAGAAAATAACTTTACAGACATATATACAGGGTGATGAAAAAATCAAAATTCATTGAACTTTTTAGAAACAAATAACTCGATAACCGATTGAGTTACACGAATCAAAGAAGAGTAACTTTTTTTTGTAGAATTTAACGCTTTTTAATATTTTTTCATTATTTTAGTTGTAAGTTTAGCCCAAAAAAAGTTTACTTTAATTCCTCATGCCAAAAAACGTAAAATTGCCAATTTTCAAAGAGAAATTGTGAAAACAACAAATTATTGCCAAAATTAAAATTTAAATTTGATTTTTGATCACCCCGTATCTCGGAAACTAGCAATATTTGCATAAGGCATATTGAGCAGAGTCATCATTATCAATTAAATTTTTTTTTAAATGTTTAAATTTTTTTAAATGCTTATAATTACTGTTTGGTTGGTTATTTTACCGCGTTGCTTGAAACTTCCAAATAATAATTATTAATATTTCATTTTTGGCACTATTTCATAAAAGTTAATAATCCATTTATTTATATTCAACAAATATTTCATGGAAAAAATAACAAATCTGTTATACTTCTCACGCTTGGACGTTAAAACAGAATCATTTTGTTGGGAAAGGATGTGTATAAAGAAAACAGGAAATCCGAAACAAAACAAATAAATTTTCTTATTACGTAGGTGCCAGAATTCCTGTCATATAAGAAGAACAAAATTAATATGAAGTTACCAAAAAATGTTTGAGTTTGTGTATATGTATTCTCGAACCTTTTCATATATATTTTCTTATAATAATAATATATTATAATAGATATGACATATTTTAGCGATTTAATTATACCTCATTATACTGATAAAAATATCTAATTTGTTATAAAATTCACAGTATAAATATAGATGTATCAAGCAAAATAATCATTATTTCGATAATCAAATTATTCTTTTGAATTTAAAATTCCTATTCCTACCACCCCTTCAACCAGAAAACAATTATAACGACAATCAACACAACATCAGCTGTACACTTCGCCATACCTCTAGCAACCCCAAAGCCGCCATCTATCGTAGTTCCTAACATAAATCATGGACAGACGCGTCTGTTATAATAGATATGTGACAATCCCCTTGAGTCTATATCGACGTTATAGATCCGGCGGCAACTTTTCATGGATTTCATAATTATGAAAAGCACTTGTAGCTGTTTGCTTCTTGATGCGAATCATTCTGCAGAACTACCTTTGGGGTTGGCTGTGTGAGTAGACGTGCCTTTAGGCGGGTGTTAGAGGGTGATATGAGGTGAATTTGATAGGGGATGTAAGTACGTCCTAGAGGGAAGTCAATATTATCACAATAGGTGTGCAATGATTTTATAATGTTTATTAGAATAAAGCTAGAGAGCAAACTCTGAAGATTATTTTAAAATTTTTAATTCTATGAAGACTGGACCAATATCAAGACTACAAGGTTTATTTCATTCAGGGAATTTTATTTTCAAGACTATTTATACCAGGCTCATTCATTTTACGTTTGGAATTGGCAGAATTGAAAAGTTTCATTGAGTCTTGATTTAAAACCTCTTGAGAACAACATGAAAATCGAATTACACTTGCGCAAACTTTAGGTTTAAAAATACTCAAATATTTTCTCATGAAAAAATTCTTTCGAAATATTCGACCATTTGATCATTAATTTTCGTGGAAAATTGCTTAGAAGCAACAAAATATAAAATGAAAAAAAACTTAATTTCACCGTATAACTTTTTTCTCTAATATTTTATATCTAATATTCGGGTGACTTGGAAAGGATATATTGAATGTGTAATTAAATCAATTGATGGAAGTACGAAGAAATTTAATTCTAACTTGCATGCTTGTCTGGTATCGTGTAAAACTTTAATAAAAGTAGACATCGCTTTTCACAATCATTCAGTTACAAACCGGCGTTTTTACAAAATACGTGAGGTGAAAAGAAAGTAAAAAACTAAATACGGACAATCGGATACAATCGAATATACAATAATAGAAGCTTATTGTATTCTCAATAATCGATTGAGTAAAAGTAGAGCCGTTGACAATACTGAAAACGATGCTATTGAGGTCCAGATAAGATTGACCAATAACGTTTCATGTCAGAAGCGAATTCGAATAAATCGGTTATTGACAGTTATTAGATGACCCGAAGAGGATTTATTCGATTAAGAATTCGTACAAGAAAAGACGTATTTTTGATTTATACTGTGTCGGTTCTGTATTCAGTATTTTCAGCCCGTTTTTTCTATTACATCATGATGTAGTTTATCAATCAGTAAGTTAGAATTCAGAACTAGATATCTGAATTATATTCCCCGAAAATAAAATTCATATCCAAATATTCCTAAGTATATAAGAAAACAATTCAGATCGTTTTAAAATTACACTTGAAAGCTTGGTCAAAATTATTGTTTTTAAAATAGCAGGACTACTCTTTATGTTAACAACTACTGGAAAAACGGTGCTGATGTAAGGAAATTATTTACTGAGTAATAGTTTTAATCTTTTCTTTTCTAAAGTATTGAAAACATGAGTGTATTAATTAATGAACCGATATTGGTGCTTATTGACTCAAGATGATGAAAAACTAGCATACATTTTATTCGATCGTAGCAGGGTTGCTGAATTGTTTCAAGTACGGTATATATTGGTAGATGGGGAATTTATAAATTGCATTTTCTGACTTTTGTTTTTCTGGAATAGTATGAACTTTTGACAACCAAAACTGATATTTGTTATCGACCATAACAATGACGGCGATACGAATAAAGCTTTATATATTTGAAATATATCTTTCCTTGGAAAAATGCATACGACAGCGAATGTCAGTGACATAAATGCATGATGCATGATATGTAATTGCAGAAAAGGTGGTAGATCTCACACGGAAAACGTCTAAGATTTATCTGTGAATAATGATATATGTCAGAACTGCAAATAGTCATTTAAATTGAAAATGGTTTAGCAGTTCAAAGAAACTGATTCCTATAAAGTTGGTGAATTCATTCTTCACTGACTGAAATAGTCTATTGATAGACGTATCACGGAAAACATCATGTAAATACAATGTCGGATTTATTTGTTTCAAATTTGTTCTTGCAACGAACTATTATCGCAAGAAGTATTTCGTTTATCAATTATTTCGAAATCAAATGATATGGGAACAACCATTACTTTCAACTAATAAACATCAAGAATAAACAGAAGATTGAGTGGGACAGTATTATTTTAGTCGTTCTAGAAAACAGTTGCTCTGAAATATCTACAGCATGCTAATCAAAAACTGTACACCGCTTATTATTAATAGATGAATTTTTTTCTAATCTAAAAGTTGTGCTTAAATGGAAAATGTGAACCCTTTTATCTCGGCGTAGAATAAAACATTTTTACAGAAAGGAATGAATTTGAATAAAAATGTCTTCGTTAGATAAGCAACGTCTTAAACAACGCATGTAATTATGATAAGCTAACTACTCAACGTTGAATTTTAATCTGACGTTGTTAACTCTTGTTGGACTTGTCATATATTCATTTCTTTTGGTTTTATATATTATAAATCTCAACTTTTTCTGTTATGCATAGGTAGATCTGTCTTGTGGTATACTTAATATTCTTAAACTTATATATACTTCTCAATAATCTTAAGCAAATATATACTTTTCCAAATAGTTTTGTTTAGTTAAAAATAAATTGATTTGAAAGCTTTTCCATATCGGTTACTGGAGTTTTTCATTCCTGTTTATGTGTTTAACGCAAAAATAACCCGTCAACTATTTAAAATGTGTCAGTAGTTAATAATTATCATATTTATAACATGTGTGGATAATAAACTTTGTGTTTATCGTTTTGTAACTGCATATTTAGCGACAAATATAATAAAACGATACTAAAAACATTCCACAGCATGAGATTTATTTTACATTTGTGTATATCGCATAAACAGCATGGTAATTTTGCAACATAAATTGACATAACAAATTTTGTATGTCAGATTTTACAATAACATCTATTCTGAATAAAAAAGTGGGTACAAACATGGGTATAGTAGTCGATATTCCATTATTTTTCGACATATTTCGGGACAATTTGACATTTGCATGATTTGATATGCCAACTTATACATGGGATGTTGTTGCAAAGGGAGGAATACCGAGAACAAAATACAGCAAAACATTTCCAACCTATTTGTTTTACCATAAAAAGTAATCCTAACTAAAGTTCAGGATGACCCACTATCCGTAGGGATATAAGAAGAAAAAAACTTACAATCAACTTCAAATAAAATAGTGAATTGATAAATGATTATTTTGGGATTATAGACTTTTCATTAGTTAATAGAAAAAAATTCTACGCTCTTGTAATGTGCGTTCCGATAGCTGCTTTCTGAAAGTGAATGTGACTAATCATGAAAATCTAATAGTGGTAATGTACTCTTAGTCCAGGATGTAACGCAATAGTTGAGCGATTTATCTTATTACAGCTGAAAACCTTTTCAATAATAGTTTTCCACTAACATATATCAGCTCCGTCAACAAAGGATACATAAGACAGCGTGAGAAAGACATCGGAAAAAAATTGTTTATGATGAGTAGAAATTTATGAAATTATTGTTTCAATCACATTTAAAAAAATAATTTTGACGAGGAGGGGCTATATGTCAGACAAGTGCATGAAAGTTATTTTAAACTTTATGAAATTTATACATTCAAATGTTTATACTGAAGAAAATAGTCAGCTATAATTTTTACAAGGGTAAGATCGTCAGTTACCGTAATAAAAATTTTGTACGCTCAGTGCATTTGAACGTCGTTGGAAATAAATTAACTATCTCTAAAACCCACAATCAATCAGATGACGACGATTTTTTTTATAAATTCAAATTAACTTATACTCTGAATTCAATGAGAATCATATCAATTTAATATGAATAAAACTACTTGTGTCGGTTTCAAATTACATACAAATATATTCATTAGAAATTTATGAAATTTATTCCATTTCTTTATATAGTAGTGAGAAATGTAAATTTCATTTTTTATGCATATTTAACTCCCCGTTGTCAATACAACCCACGATTATTTAGAAAAATTGTAATTGAAGAAATAATTCCAAATCTGAGAAAATTAGTTATACAATAATAATCATTAATCTCATGCCTATTGGACATAATAAAGTTCATTTCTTATATTGCTTGGATAAATTGCAGTCATGAAATAATATCACGAAACATTCCTTTTATAGTTTTTTCGAAATATACATCTAGTATACAACTAAAATGTCTAGTTTTATTATCACAAAACTTTGAAAAAGTCATAATTTAGCAGGTAGCGCTGTATCATAACTGCGTTTATGATATTTTATGTGAAAAGAAAACAGCCAAGAAGGGCTATTTAAATATTTATTGGATCCGGTTGGTTCTAGCTTGAATATTTTATCGCCAACAGTTATGTGTGTGGAAGTCCGCTGAACGCTGTTCCTGATACTAATCAGACCTGATAACATACGCTAAAAGGAACATTTTTGGTCTTGCTCGATCATCGCAGTATGAGAAATGATATAGGATTGGATTTTCCCAGAACGAATGATTCGTTAAACCACAAATATAATTCAAATATTATCATAGAAGCTACGGGGCACTTAGAAAGTTAATTCTCCTGTTTGTTACTCATACCAAAGCGTACGATATGATACTGCAGTATAGTGCCTTTTCAAAGAGAGGAGAAAACCTGCCATATTTATATCGCCATCTTTCATGCATAGAGATGCTGAATAACATTTGTTTAAATATTATAATTTAGTTAAAAAAATATTAAATTAGATGAAAAATAGTTATATCAGTAATTGATAAAATTCAATCAGAATTAAGGAAAATGATGGAAATTTGTATGATATTCATCGATTTCGTCGTGAATGTCAACAGTATTTCTTACATTCGAAAAAACTCATTATATATCTAGAGTGTTTGCAATTTTGGAATCCAACCTCGATGATCCTTTTGTTAATCCTGTCTTAATAGAGCAGCAGGAGCTTTACGATCCCTTTCAATCCATCCTACCCCTACAATTATAACTGACCAGGCCATCATTGTTAACAAAGATACCTATATATACTCGACAATAATTGAACATTTCGAGAGAATAATGCTTTTGTTGGTATAATTGAAACAACACCTACCCACCCACTACGGGTCCATAAAAAGTATGTAATTGTTATTTTATTACAAACTTAGCAACTAACCTCTTAGTAAACTTGCTTTTTGTATATTTGTGTAAGTTTCAGAAGTAACCTTTTACTATAAGTGATTCATCATAATTCAGATTATGACTTTAGTTCTAATAATATTAATGACTATAGTATATACAGTATGTTAAATTCAGATTGAATAAATTCATTATTACGGTTATTGTACATATTAATGAAAAATCCCGAGATATATCAAATTTTAAATATAAACTGATATGAAATTCACATTAAAATTGGATTCCTACATTCAACCTTCTTCGAATGACACCCTAATTTTTCAAATGGGAAGTATAGGCTTGTTAGAAAGGTCTTTCCACGCTCCATATTTAACAATGTTATCGTTTTCAACTCTATTGCAACATTTAACATAGAATAAAAAAAATTATTTCTTAAAACGTCTCAGCAAATTGTTTTGTAATCATAAATTGTCGATATTATAATTTTAGTCTGAAATACGTTCACACCACAGGAAGTGACTCGCCTAATTGATAACAAGTTTTATGATTTACCGCAGGAACAATTAGTTAAATAGGGAAGCAGTTTCGCGAATTTGGTCATGAAAGGCAGGTAAAAAATTCCTGTCGATGCACTTAGGTATGGAATAAAACTGAATTTGATGCTTGAGTTTGAGAAAAACACACATACATCTCCATAAGGGTACTCAGGAGCTTCTAGACAACTATTATAATAGAAGTACTCATGTTTATGAGCGAATGGTAGTTATATTAGATAACAATAGAAGACGTTATGTTTCCGGATGAATGCAGTTTTCACTTCATGCTAATCGGCAAAATTTCTGCTACTGATCAATCGGTGATCCTCATTGGATGAAAAAGAACACATACAATGCCTTCAAAAGGTTAATGTTTGGTAAGGGATTCTTAAAAACCAATAAGTTCCAGTAACTGCGATATATTTTCGATAAAATGGAGCACCACCATATTACCAAATTAATATCCGGCGGTATATTAATACAATATTTCTCAATCGGTAAATAGGAAGGAGAATATCGATAGATTGGCCAGCCCGATCACCTGATTAACACATTATTAGATTTCTTTCGATAGGGATATGTGTAGGGTATTATATAAGCTAAACGTTTCGTTACAAATTACTTTGAAGAACCAATAACGTTTTCGATTAGATCAAACATGCCTTATATGTTAAATAAGGTTACAACACAGTTTTAATTAATATTAATATGCTGCAAGACGTTCGCGGTGAACATTTTGAACAAATACTTAATTGACATTCATAGTTCCTTTAAGTCTTTACATTTTGCTTTATATTTTACTTTTAATTATATTGTAGCGATTTTCTGTAATCATTTGATTTTATTTTATCCCAACTGCTGCAGTAAACTTGACAACGATGTAATCGGGTAACCTATTGTTAAAAAACATAATATAACAATAAAAGTAATAAGTGAAGTCGATTTTGATTGGTTGTCGAAGGCGTTGAATTTCTTACATAGAATTTGTTTTTTCAAAATCTTGAAGATATGCATAGGTTACACTAAATTTAAATCGGTTTTCTAATTAATGTATTGATCATTATGGGCGATATATAATGTTTCTAAAATAGACGTTTTTTGTAGTTTTTCTCAGTTGTCGGTTGGCAGATTCCTAATTCATATTATGTCCTCCATGGTAAATATGTGTCAGAATATAATTTGCTATCGCTTCTGTGAGAGGTTATCGGATTGGTGAGTGACCTCTTCGACTGACCTATAAATTACCTATCATATATGAAATTCCTTGTTCAAATTGTGTTAATAAAAACATTGGTATTTCTATCAAGCGTCAATTTGAATACTGAATTTTGAAGTTAATGAATCTAATGTTTTTTTTAAGATATAACAAAATTTATCACACCGCAATTATTAAATGATGTTAGTAATTTTTATCATCTTTATACTTTTATGAATATTTTTATATTGTACTTGACCATAATTTCAGTCCCAGATGATGAATATATAAGTAACCTTAAGTTTATGTTTAATTCAATTGGTCTCTAAAAGAGCGTTTTTATTCCCTTCACCCTACTATGGAATTTTAATGTTCTTGAGGTATCAAAAAGTTTTTAAGCCTCTCATTCGCATAATGGCTGTTGCTGTTCCCCCTATTTGAGAGTCGCCATTTAGACAATGGGGCTAAGAATCGCAACATTCTTGAATTCCCGATTATGACCCAATCCTGCCTGTCACAATTTATTTGTTATTCGCTCTGACGAATGCTGTGGTATTTTTGTTCGATATTTTGTTCAGAATTACGGAAATTATAAAAACTGTTCAAGTTATATATCCTACATCATTTGTTTTGTTGTGTTTCCTGAAGACAGATGAATTTAAGTTAAATTTGAGTCAGCCTACGACAAATCAATAATTTGTCAATTCAGTACTGGCTTTTTTCAATAATAAGCGAAAATTTTCCATACCAGGATGGAGACTAGAATAATTTTATTTGCACGAGAAATCAAGGAACAAATATGTATTTAATTTTTGCTTTATTCACTTGCGTAAGTGAATTTTCTAATGTTCAAGTAATACAGAAGGAAATTTAAATTGAATTGTTCATAGGTAAATATCATTTTCTCTAGAGCTTGTTAATTAGACATATCTTATCATGGTAGAATTGTGTTGTTCACCCAATTCTACGGAATTCTTTATAATTCAAAGTAGACTACAATATTCTCAAACCAGTTAAGAATCCTCAACAATAGTGATAACGGTTACATTGAATATTTATCATGTACTTAGAGCTAGAATTTAATAAACTGACCAGAACAGTGTATACCGATCATCAAGCAGATCAACGAAAAATATTATTATCCTGGCACTAGTCAGTAAATATTTTGAATAAACTTCGTTTGTATAGCAAATTTTATTTAAAGAGACTTTCAGATGTCTTTGAAAGGTAATGAATGCTTTTCATTAACTACGAAAGTTCATATTCTTGCACCAAAAAAGTAGCTACTATTCTTCCATTATTATAAATATTACCATATTTTTTCTGCTTCTCACAAGTTACATTACAGTTTTGCAATCTGAATTAAAAAGCTCTCATCCAACAGTTTTTTGAGTTAAATATATAGAATAGTATTTTTATTTTAAACCATTTATTTTTGTCCACAAAGTTTATGCCCACAGTATTTTGGAATTGTCAGGGTGTATTTTTTATGGACTATGTAAAAAAAGGGAATACAATAACTGTACACTGTTACTGTACATTTTTCTGCTATTGCTGTAGGAAACTTAGGCGAAATTGATTACGTCAGAGACACCTGATTCAGCTGCAGTTGAAGTTGAAGGAGATTTTGCACAAGATACTTCTCCATTAAAAATAATAATACAACCAACCAAACTGGAGAAAAATGTATTACTGTCATATGTTGGCAGTTAAAAGTAAAGTTCTGGACAGGAATTTTATTATTTTTTAAGTGCTCTCAATATTTCTGAACAGATAGACAATTATGCCGTTTCTCAATATACTATACTGAATCATTGAATGTTTTCTCACATTCTAAAACTTAAACATTTATTCAATTGCTGTAATATAGTGAAGAATTTATTTCAATATATTTATTCAGTTACTTATTTCTATAGACTTCATATGCCGGACAAAAAAATCCATTGAGCTATGTAGGAGACTTCTTGGATAAAGCCGTAATTTGAACCAGCTGATCTTTTTTCCGTAGAGAATTTGCGCTTCTTGAACTCTATTCGTGGTGTCAACTTTTGTAACATTTGTCCGTTATTCATTTCAAATCACTCGACTAAACGTACAATATTTATGAAGTGATTCGATTACGCGGTCTTAATGTGCCCACCTCACCTAAAAAATTAATGTCAGTTGATTAGAAAACTTCAATCTGCTTAGTCCTTGCAAACTTAGCGAGAAAGGGGTAATTATAAAACTAAATAGATATAAAATAAAAAGATAGGTTCACTATTATCACTGCTGAATGTTTAAAACTACTCTACATGGAGAGCATAAGATCGTACACAATACATCTTGTGTCTTTGGCATTCCAGTATTTATGACTGAAGCTCCGGGAATTAGTATGTGCCACATGAAAAGCGGCTTATGAAGCTTTTCGTATAATGTACATGAACATTTTGTGCCAACGCCAACGTTTAAATTTAGATTAAATTACCTACTTTCATATTTCTGCAACAATTGCCACGGCTTAGAAAACACCTGTTTAATATTGGGAAAATTGGTAGCTGGTACCAAAAGGATATAATACTAAGTTTTCAGTCGAATATCAGACTTCTCGTAATCGGAAAGAGCACGTATTGCTCTTTATAGTTGAGTTTCCATTGTTTAAAAATGGTTGCTTGAAGAATAACCATTCTTCGATTAAATTATTTTGAGAAAAACAAGGGAAGTCGCTTTCGCTTCCGTATTGGATTTGTAGTAAATCATTACTAATTTATCGTGGAAAGCAGAAGATGGAAATATAAACTTTTTGTGAAAGAGATCTGCCAGAGGTTTGTACTAACCTTGATAGACACGAAAGACTAATATCCAAAGCATTCAAAAAACCAGTTTTTGTTCGTTTTTATGCTGGGGAGAAATGGAAATAAGCGAAGGTGAAGAAATATAAAATAAAGTATCCGATGATAATAATCAATTTATTGTATATCAGGCAAAAAATACCAATCATATATACAGAAAATAATGTGTACTGGGACCGAGAGAGAGGACTGGAGGAGAACGTTATCGTGAACTTTCTGAGAAAACGAATTATTGAGAAATAGGGTGCAAAAAAATATGATGAAAGATAATATATAACATAAGTGAATAATACTTTCAGAACAAGAAGAATTTAAATGAGGAGAGCCAAATGGCGAAATATGCTGCATTATTGCGTTAGATTATTTCTATTCGTTCAAGCTAATACCTTTGAATTCGTTCAATTGCCAATAAATGGAAATTTATTTTTAAATGCGTGACTGGAAAAAGTGAAGTGTTTGTTGTTAGATTCCCAGTTTATTTTCAAAGTTTATTTTCTCAGGAAACTATTTTCTATTGTTAGTAATTCAGAAAAGCCGTTCGTATGCCATTTGTGATATGTCCTGTGGAACGTAGATAATCAAGATGGCGTAACTTCTTCCCTGCAACCCTACTTAAGTTGATATTGACCCAGGTAAATGAAATTCGAATGAGATATTGTATAGAGGAAATTATTTCAGCCTGCTGCATATATTTTAACAATTAATTTATTTTATCATCCAAATTCTGAAAACAGTGATTGATAGCGAGAAATGAATTTCATCTGTCTGCAAAAAAAAACGATTTTTTACTATAATTTTCCTTTAAGTTAGGAGTAGTTTGATTAAGGGACAGGAAATTTGAGTCCCAAAGAGAATTATTTGAAAATAACATGAAAATTGAATGTTAAGGTCGATTTATAAACTTGACTTTCGCATATAGAACACTCTACCTTGCATAAACATATCTAAATCAATCTAAATTAATCATAATATTTGCATGGAGATTCATTCTAATACATATTCTAATGCTATGAAGTAGATAGAAAGCTTCAACGAAAAAGTTGTTGCAAAGGTATTCCCAAAAGCTCAAAGCATTTGATGTTTCTAATTAGGAAAGAACGCTGAACGTTGCTAACAGCAATGATGAGTGGAACATCAAGTTTATGAATCGATTTGTTGAGTTATCAAAAGAATAGTTGTGAATAAGAAGTACTATTATAATTCAACCTGTAAATTGACAATTTTTTTTCAGTTCCTCTTGATCTCAATGGAGACAAACTTGGTAAACCAAATAGCAGTAAGTACAACTAAATTTAAGTATACATAAATGTAAGCTTTCGGTTTTATGGATTCTATTAAGGCTCGTTAATCAATATATAAAACATAATCGTCCTAGAAAATTTTTATATTCATTGTTGCTAGAAAAGAATCAACAATAAAAATATATCCAATATAACAAAAAAGATGATGGAATATTGTCTTCAATTTTCGATAAGATTAACTGGGAACAATTCACAGTTAATTGTATGGAATACTATATTATTCAATTATTTAATTATTTAGCTGTTGAAATAATCCCAGCAGCCTCGAAGTGAGAAATAGTTTTGATATCCCCAAATCATTCAAATAAAATAATCAAAACAAATTTAGTACCCGATTTAAATATATTCAAATTATTTCAGTAGCTAATACATATTTATGAACATCATGCGAAATTATTTGTTTCAGCTTATTTAATAGGTCATTTGGTTGATTTTATTACTTCTAGCTATCTCCTACTTCGTACGAATTTACGTTTTTGGGTATAATAAACAATACATATATGTTTTTTGTGAATATAATTTTTCCAAAAATACTCTTAGTATATGTGTGGTTATTAAATAACGAGACAGTACAGGAAGTCTTTTTCTTTCAGTTTCTACACGATGCGCCCAGCTTTTCCTTCCACTACTTCAATAGACTCAAATCTTGTCCCTTTCAATGCACATTTGATTCGTCACGTTATTATTAGTAGTAATAACCCAAGGACATTGATAGTTTTTCGAAAGAATCCTATAACAGATTTCGAAAGCTTGTTGCTTGGAAACAGACCGATGCTGATGAGGTTTGTTGCCTATAAGCAAAAAGTTTGAGAAAGTTATTATGAAATTTTTGAGGACTTATCAATGTTCTAGGGTTATTCGGATAGAAAATTGCAAATTGAAGAAAAAATACAGAGCAAAAACAATTTATTTAAAAGTGCAATTATCAAAAGAACATTTAGAAAGGTTAAAATTTCCAGACTTGTTAGTTTCTATATGATGTTCTTCGTCAGTATTCGAGTAGGGTTTTATTAAGTTGTTGTGACCCGTAATTTTTATAAGCTCTTGCTCTTGTACATCACTTTTGGCCAGTCGACTAAATGCGGTGGATCTGTTGGAGTGGTTAGTAATTTTTTTCCTTGGTATTCAACCCAATCGCTTCGGCAGACGATTTTTTCCAATTTTAAAGTATGAATCGTGTTTCGTCGAATGGGTATTCTATTATTCCAGTGATCATTTTCGGATTTCCAGAGTCGATTTATTCTTAATAATAATCTGTTGATTTTGACATAAATTTTTCAAATAATCTGACAGGACAAACGTTGCTGTCGGTATTTTCTATTAAAAGTTTGCTTTCAGTACACATTCTTGATCCACCTTGGGAAGTCTTGCTGATATTCTACTCGATTTGTTACAGAATCATCGTTGCTTGATTCGATACAAAAAAAGGCAGTCAAGCAAGGACCAGCTTCCCAACCTCGCCAAACCAATTCTACCGAAGCTATGTGATAGGATTTCCGTTGCAGCCCTACACGGGTATTTTCATTCCATAAATTTATCATTTTTGTTATTTCTACGAAACTTAATGCGGTCGAACTTTGTTTCCTTTTACAGGGATCTTTTGAATGGGTCAATAATAATTTTATTAGGTTCTACATGGTTTTGACCTTAGTTTTTTTAAAACTCTTTTAAACCATTTTTCTATCAATATTTTCTATCATTGCAAAAGTCCATAAATGCTTTCCATACCAATTTTTCACTCTAAACGGAATTTTTTGGTATGTTTGATTTTGTAATTTCATTAATATTTTCGTTGGTATTACAACCAAATCCTGACATTTTGAAATATTAAATATTTGAAACGTCAAAATCGGAATAAATCAATAAGTATCCAGTGCAACGTCAAACCAGCCCATGGGATATTTTTTCAGTATAACATTATACTGCTTAGTTGTCTTCAATCAGATGACTTCAAATTAATTAATTTCATTGGGTTTTTTCTGAGGTAAAAAATCTTCTTCTTTTCTAATAATTGTAAGCTGAACGGCGACCCGAACGTGAATTATCTTCTATATCTCGGCTATCTTGAAAACACTTAATCTACTTAAAAACACGTGGTCGGGAGAAACATTTATTGCCATACAATTATTTCAATATAAGTTTTAGTGCATTTTTTCCAAGTTTCATGTGAAATTTCTTAACAATCCGTTCATTTTAACGGCAACAAACGAAGGCTTTGGAAAGAGTAGGCTTCTAGCTAAACAGCTGACGTAATGTTTATTGATGACGACACATATTTACTAAAAAAGGACGTAACTGGTGACGAAACATGGCTATGGCGATGAAAAAGATGCTCAGACCTTCCATTGTAAGCAATTAGAAGAGAAGAGAACAAAAAAATACTCGTTTTCTTATATTATTATGTTGTGATACATTTTGAGTTCAAGTCACACATTTGTACGAGAAATAAAACATATTACGTTGCGCCTTTTGCGTGGAAATAAAACTTGCCTCCCATTTATAATTTCGACTCATTTATAAAGAGTATGCTATGTCTACTTATCAATACTCCAAATAACGTTTTCGAAAATCGAATCGAAAATGTTAGACATACTTTTTGCTCCTAGATGAATCTTAGGGTAGAAGCTGCCAGTCTAGCTCACGTTTTCCGATAAAAAAATACCTACAGACAAATGTTTACTACCTTTTTGTATCACTTAATTTGTAACCCCTCTTATTAAAATGTGAAACAATATTTCTATCGAGAACTTGTTTCTTATTTATTGCTCCTTCGGGAACCGCAGAAAATTTCTCTTGTTGGCATAGGAACTTTTGGGTGAATGAAAACAAAGTTTTGAAATTAACAATCTATATTTCGAATCATATTGTGTTATCGATTTTCTATGGTTTTTCAAAATGAAATGCTAATCTGGTAAATACAAATACTCTATTCTACTTTCGTCGATCAGGTGGTTTCTTCTGTAGTTATAACCACGTAAAATGAGTCTACAAATATAGGAAATTTTATACTGATTCTCTCATAGTTATACTCAATAATAAATTCTTCAAATTTGATATAATCTGAAAAAAAAATTGTTTCACGAAATCATTTTCATATTCTGACTACTTGAAGAAGACATTCTCCTTTTCTTGTACTAAATCTTCAGTTAATAAACTTTGGAACATTCCATTTGGGAATTTCATTCCTTAGGTAACGTAATCAGAGCTGGTGTACAGACACTGAACGAATAATAAAGTTATTATAATATTAGGTCTCTACTGACATCAACTTCAACTTTGTAAGTTTCATTATCAAATTATTTTAAATGGAGGAGAATGTCAGAACAAAGAAACCTCTTTCAAAGCCATGATAGTATCTAACAATTATGGTTATCGAACGAATGTAAGCAATATTTTAATATTAAGGATCGCAGAAATAATTGAAACAAATTCATTTCATTTAGATAATCATTTTTACGCTTCAACTTAGTTCTTAGAGTATGTTCGTAGCTGGTTATAACAATTTTCGCTTACAATTTCAGAGAGCAAATCCCTTCTCCTTCATGGACTGCATCAATACCAACTCCAACCAGTAGAACAGAGAATTGAACTCAAATATTGGATATGAGTTAGGATACATGTACTAGCGTAGTACTCCAAAAAATGAAATAACAGTCAACTTAAGAAGAAAACAGTTTTTCATGATATACCTAAAACATAATGAAGCTCAATTGAGTTTTCACCGTATATAATTTATGAGTATCTCAAGGAACGAAATGAAAAGATGTAAGATTCCGCTCAGAAGGAACTCAGCTCAAATTAGAAACACCAAAGTAGTTACTGATGGTAATGACTTAATATTTACGTTCATGGAGGTTTTTTTTCCAGCTATTAAGGAATTTTTATATTCCCTGAGATTTCTAAGTGCTCTCAAATTTCGCTGTTCTAGTTTCGACTTAATTAATTGACTGTTTCACTTTTAGCTGCATTTCCTTCATGTATTGAATAAAAATAAAAATGTAGCTGGATGTATTGTTGCAGTTTTTGTTTGAATTAATCAGAATTCACTACCTTTGTACGTACTAAAAGGTATTTCATGAAATATTCAAATTCCACCGTACTAAAAATACGTCTAATAGGCAGTGATGTAGCGAGATTAAGTTTTGATGATGGAGGTTGAAACAGGACCGATGTCAGTTTCATAAATGAAATACAAACATACTTTTCAGAAGTAAGATTATTTATTGGTTTGGACATAATATTAGTTCCATTAATTTCCGTTGATGGAAAACGCTCAAAATATCTGGTAATAGTTTGTAACAGCTTCATATTTATGAAAAATTTACATTTAATGAGACAAACCATTAACTTTCTTCTTTTAAGAAGCTATTAACTTAGTGGAGAGAGGATAGATTCTCAACAACAACGGAAATATTTTCTAGTTCTAGTCATATTAATCTTCACCGAATACTTTTGGTCCACAAAGAACCTAAGTAACTAAAAATAAATAATATTCTTCTAAAAAATCTTGCAGAATACTATTCACTGGAAACTATCATTAGATTAGGTGGTTTAAATTTTTTAGTGTCTTCAATCGAAAAAGATTCAGCACCTCCCATTGAACCCAAATTTAAATTTATTTGTATTAATGATAAAAATTTCATCGTTATCTGTTACTAGTTGAATATTTATATACAGTTTATAGTTCGAGATATTCAATCATATATGGAACCTGTTTATAGAAATTACCAAAACTTGTTTCAAGTTGAAAAAACTACGGAATATGATTTTTCAGTGCACCATTATGTGAAGACGTGTGTGTTTTCCTATTTTCTCAATTGATAAAAGTGTTGATGAATCCGATTTGAAGTGCACTTTGCTATGAGTTATGAAGTGTACTCAAAAACGTCTGGTTAACGTGAAGAAAATGGAGACTTTGAATCGTTAGTTAATTCTTAGAAAGGCCGCTGAAATTTCAACGTCACATGAATCAGTTCGTAATATTTTAAGCTTTCATGCAGGTAATACGATAATAGTCAATAGACTATTACAAATAGTTTCCTCTTCCTATTCAAAACAAAAGTGCATTGCAGTCAGGCAGAAATAACATAACCTCAGCTTTAAGTTTCTATTTTAGTTCACAGTATCATTCATTATTTTAATAACCTGTAATGACTTTTCTGAGAGATGTGATTGTGTCACTTTATTTATGGAAACTTTAAATTAACTTGCGTATATCCTCAAAAATACATCGCAAAATATATCTCGTGACTAGAGGATTCGTTCCGGGATCCCGAAGACCGGGATCCCTATCATATTTTAGTCCCGAAATTTTCGGGATTAAATTCAATGAATCCCGAATCCCGGGATTTTCGGGACTAATATATTTTTTATATAAGTCAATAAAAATGTGCGTGAAACGAAATGCACTTACTTTCATTTGACGTTAAACGTCAAAATTTGTCGGCCATCTTGTTTACACAGCTGATTGCGTTTGTTTCTGCTAACGACAGGTGGCGGTGTCGGATTAAGTATGTGTTACGCTTCAGATCGTGTAAGTATTGATATTGTTAATTGGTGATAAACAATTAATTTATTAAAAAAACTATAATGCTTTAATGAGTATGAGTAAATATAGATGGAAAACAGGGAATGTTTTTTCTGTTGATCTAAGAGGTTATGTTTATGTTGTACATAGATTTAAATGTTCTTTTCTTTTTTGTTTAGGTTTAAGAAGTAAACAATGTCACTCTCCGAGGAAAGTTTTTATGTCAAACCTAAAAAAGATGAAGACGTTACTCAGTGTGGAGTCATTTTTTAGTCGGGTAGCATAGCACAATGTAAGCGTTGTTTAGCTATTTTAAAAACCTTAGGAGGATCAAACAAAGGTCTACATACTCATCTATTTCAAAACATTCCGTAAAAGTAGATTCTGCTAAGGCATCTTCCTCAACCAGCCAAAATAATGAAGGATCACCTTCGAAAAGAAAAATGACGTTAGTCGCCGACTATTTTGTGAAATCTGATACTCTTGACGATGTTTTGGCCCGTATGACTGCGCTATATGGTTTTCCTTTTATCGTATTTGTGACATCAAACGATTTAAGATCGTTACTGTTAGCAAAAGGGTACTCAGACTTACCTAAATCTGCTTGAACAATCCGCAACAGAGTACTGGACTATAGCGTAAAGATAAAAAAACTAATAACAACTGAACTATCTACATTGAAAAAAGAAGGACAACGATTTAGTCTAAGTTTTGACTTGATGAATGAACTTCTACCTCTAATAAGAGATATATGAATTTAAATAAAACAAAAATGGAATTTGGGACTTATTCGAATTGATAAATCGCTGACCGCCGAAACTTGTGTTCATACTTTAAAAAAGCGGCTTCTGGAGTTTCATACCTCATTGTGGCAATAGTGACTGATGGTCCAAATGTAATGCTGAAGGTTGAAAAACTTGTTAATAAAGAACACCAATTTTGTTTTGCACATGGTATTCATTTAGCCGTTTGCGATTTATTGTATAAAAAGACACCTGTAAATGAGACTACCAGTGATGATATTGATGACTCGGATGATGATAATGAAGGACTAGACTCAGGATTAGTCATTCAAACTGGAAATGGTAGGGATTTGTCTTCTGATAATCGAAATATTGATGTATTAGTAAAGAAAGTTCGTAAAGTGGTTCTTATTTTCGAAAGAGCATCCTTGAAAAATGATACAATACTTCAAAAATATGTTAAAAAAGAACATGGAAGAGAGCTTAATTTACTACTCGACTGTAAAACGCGTTGGAACAGTATCTTTACAATGCTGAAGTGATTTGATCTTTTAAAAACTAGCGTAAAAAAGGCTTGATCTTAATATTTCTGTACCATTTGAAGAGTCAGATTTTCAACTCATTAGTGAGATATTCAAGGTATTGGCGCCAGTTAAATTATCTGTAGAAGCACTTTGTCGTTCTGATGCCAATTTGTGCACGGCGGATGCTACACTCAAGTTTCTTTTTCAAAAATTGCGTGACAATGATTCAATTTATGCTTCTAAATTGAAGACACATTTATTGAACCGCTTGAAAGATCGTCGACGAAGTGAGTTAAGTGGAGTATTAAACTATCTACAAAATCCTCATACTGAGAAGACTGAGTTGGAGACTGATTGTGATGTAAAGGAGTTATTTTCATGTCCAAGCAAGATGACTATAAAAAAAAACAGATTATTTTGTTAACTGGGAAAATTAAGAATAGTAATAATGAAGAAAATGAAATGAATATTAAACCCACGCAGACAACTAGTAAAACTGATTTAACATTAAAAGAAAAGCTTCAGAACGAAATGAAAAACAGTATGAAATCTATAAATCTTGAAGCATATAAAGAAGCTGATATTTCTAAGATCATTAAGCAAGAAATGAATATTTATGAGGCTAGTTCCACACGAGGTTATAATTTGGAGAATGCTTATAAAAAATTATTGACGATTCCTCCAACTTCCATCGAGCCTGAGCGCGCGTTTTCCGCTGCTTCATATTTGTGCAACAAATTCAGAAGTATGCTCAGATGAGACGTTGGATGCGTTGTTATTTCTTATATTTTATGTTCGTGGCTTAAATAATAAAATTATAGTTTCTGTAATCTGTTATTTTTATACTTTTCTGTTGATATTGCCTACAATAGAAACCATGAGATTATCATTCAACCAATAAGAACACGGAATGTCCTTATTCAAACGATATGATAAAAGCAACAAAAATAGGAACGTTCATCATCTGATTCATTTTTGCTTCCAAAAACTTTGAATTAAAATATTATTTCTCCTAATTATCTATCTATCTATCTTTTGCCACATTATCTTCCGTAGTAGCTTTCCGGGGCATCTGCAGGTGGCTCATGAAAAACCGACCTCGTTGAAATTTGTTAAATTAGTTTTTTGCCGTCCCCATCGATGAAGGGTTATCACATACAGCGTTAAAACTTTCTTTAATTTCGTTCCTTGATTTCCGTCCAAAAACAAGAATGGAATCACCGACAGGTATCGCTTTTTTTCCATTTGTATGAAATTCGCGGACACGCTTAGTCAAAAGAAAACTACGAGTCTAATCCGGCTGAATGTTCGACAGTAGGTATCAAAAATGATCTATACAACTCTTACGTCATCGGGCGGTGTGAATAAGTATTTGTCGAACTGCCTTCGTATATTATCATGTGCCAAAAATTTTATATTATGTAACTTGTAGTTCCGCCAGATCTTCGAAAATATACTACTATTAACGTTCTTTGATTAATTTTTGGTTCTCAATCATGTAGTTCGCTTAGGTAACGACTGGGTCTCTAAATTATAAAATAATATGATTGATAAGTACTGATAAAAAAATGATTCCATTTTCGAAGTATTCACAATTCGTTTTGTTTATGGATGATGGTGTTCTACTTTAAACATTTCTTTCAACATCTGCTTATTGAGGCTTATTATCTTTTAATAGGAAGGTTTTGAAATACTTTGATGTAAATTTTCTTCTTGTATACAGTTGATATAGAAGAGCTGAAAGTATCTTTGTAAAAAAACATTGACATTTTTGTACAATTTTTAAAAGATCCATACCAAATGACAGAAACTTAAATCACTGATTTGGTATTATACCGAGCTGATTCTCTTCTCATTTTTTGTTGAGTTGAGGAGAATATCTTCCATATTGATATACATTTCTTCGAGCCACATGTTTTGAGACGGTACTGTGTCAAATTCTGAAAAACTAATCGATTTATTAACGAAACCGATAGACGTGATTAAAAGCAGTGCCTGAACTGAGTTTGCCAGCCGGATTTTTTAATTAAAATTTGTTGCCGTGCTTTTGGTAGGTATCATCTGAATATTAATCTTTCTCGGCAAAGATTTTCAAGATTAACATTTTTTTCTGTGTTTCGTTCAATTTTGTTCTTTAACGCGTAAAGTTTTTGTTCTCCTGATTTAGTTCTATCCATCATTTTTGGCCTCGACGGAAAATATTAGTAAAAATTAGTAATATTCGCGTTCACGACGAAGATTTAAAAATATTAAGTTATAAGGTTTCATCTTAGCTGTCATATAACTACATTCAACTTTGGATGTGTTGAAGGTAGAGTTACTTGCTGATTTTTTAACATTGATGTACAAAAATAGATATAATGAATTTTTGGCATTTTCACTCCGTTCGTAATGTTTATATTCATGATATTCAAATATCTATTTGGAACCGATAAATTAGTCGTACATTTATACTCTTTTGGTATTCGATGGATAAATCAAATTTAAATCTAACCAAAAGTGATAAACACATCGAATTTATGTGTTATTATTTTATTTTAATGTTTATTGTTATTTTATGAAACAAATTTACATGGGAAAATATACGAAATGTTATATCAAATTCTTAATAGTTGATCAATACCAGGAATTTTTTATACCTGATGAATAACTATGGAAAATAGAAATTGGAAAATATTCTGAAACTTCTTGATGACCTATACCACAGAATATATCAATACTCAGGTTTAATGAGTAATTTGGTGAATACCTCAAGAATCATGTTCGAATCTTGCACTTATTGCATTAACTTCAGTCATTTTATCCAAAAAGTGCAAGAGGAATATTGGTAAGGATAAAAAAGGTGTAGATTTCAGGAATAAATGTTGAAACTAAAGCAAAGAAGTTAATTTTAATTCTCATCTTAAGGAGTTTCCCAGTTTCAAGTTTGATATTATCAAGATTTGATGAAATGCTAATTCTAGTCCATCTATGTTCTATTTTGCTTGTAGTGATGTATTGTAATGAAAAATATTGTGTTTCATAGAAGCAGATAAGAAAACTGAGAATAAAACATATAGAGAAACAAATAATAAGGGGATACTAAAAACATGGAAGATTAATTTGAATGAGGAATGAAAAGCTTGAAGATAAATAAATCTAGCTCTCAATATTAGGGGTGAAATTTTCAAAATACTCAGTATACTCACGCACCTATACGAAACGTAACTTTAACCCATATTTTAACATTGTTATATTCACGCCAGGAGTTTGGCATATTCCATGGATTTTTATTTATTTTCATCCCATTGCGGTCGACATCAGTCGAAATCTTTCAACAAACAACTTATGCAAATATTTACTGTAGATGTCTTCTTGCGTGTTTGCTTACCGTATTTCCAGATTTACCTTCTTTTCTCAAATGCAACAGTGCGCACATTCACTGAGGTTTACGGTCCTTAATTTTACAAAGGAGACAAAATGAAGTTCCGGAAAATTAAGAACTTCTAGGTAACTATGTTGTAGATAGGTAAAAAACTATATATACTACTCACCTCTCTGACAAGGGTACGGTTCCTGGGTTAGGTTGATGACAAAATTATGAATTTTCATGATACAAATGTTTTATTAACTGTAAATTGCTGGTTTCAAAATTCTCATTATTTTCATGAGAGTAATAACCAAATGGAACGTAATATGTAAGCTTTTATCTGAACACCATATTTTTAAAATTTTGTTGTGTTTTCTTAACGAAATCCGGGCATATTATGCAAAGGATCATCAAATCTATTTCATGATTCCATCCAGGAGTTTTAATGTGGGACAAATATTCTTATCACCTACTCCTCTTATTGATAGAATCTACAGCCAGGAGTTTGGATGATTTTGGATATTTTCAAAATCGGTAAGGGTCTAAGAACATTTATTTTATAAAACGGTAGATTATCAGTCTCTATTCGTCAATATGTAAGAGAGTATGTTAGTTTTTATCACAATTAAACAAACTGAATGATTTATAAACCTTTATAAACTTTTGCGAGAGTGAATACAATTTTTTTAACTTAATTATAATATGGGCAATAATACTCTTGAATAATTAATATCCGATGCTAGTATAAATATTACTTACGAAATCGTATGTTCCAATCAAATTAATCCAAATAGATACAATAATCACGATTTTTATTGTTCATGTTTATGAATCAAATTGTATTTCCTCACTTCTTGTTCGTACTTTGTTCAATAATCGGTTTAATTTTTAATATATACTTATTTTCAATTTGTTTCTGTTTTAAGATTTCAATTTGTTCTCGTATCCATGGACCCATTGCTCTTTCTAACCATAATATTCTACATAAATCTATCTATCTTTGAAAAAAAGTACGTTATTATAGTCTGCTTTAATATATGCCAATTCGTTGTTTTTTATATTCACGTCCTACACCATGTATTCATATTGTTTTAACCAAAGATTTCACATATAAATTTTCAAGTCCCGCTATATTTTTCAACTCTCACGGACCCATTAAAGCTTTTTTAAGTACGTTAGATGTACGATTTTTGCTATAAAAAAAGAAAAAATATTCAACATAAACCAAATAATTTTGTGTTACATCCTCCACATAAATCAGGAGGAATAATTATCTAGATGATATAAGAACTTTCCATTACACTCGAGAGGTACAGAATGGATTACATTTATAGGTAGAGTATTAATGTTGAAGGCCTAAAATTAAAAGTTATTGCAGGGTAAATCAGATTAGGGCGTGGAATAGACAATCGAATGAAGGAAAATTATTATTTGATGATGCTTATTGTAAATAATGTAGTATACAAACTTCCGGTCTATAAGTTCTAATCAGAGGCTATGGATCTAATATCCAATATTCTGAAAACGTTATTCAGTTTTTCCAGCTTTATTTCAAAAATGAGTTAATCATTTTTGTGTTCAGCTGTATATTATTCTCGTAAATTGGATTTCGAATTCAATAATGGCTATAAAATATCCTATCCAACGTTAGATACACTCATTTGAGCTTATTTGCGAATACATTCCGCGTCATTTTTAACCCTACAGCTAATTCAGCTGTCAAACAACGGAAGGAATAAGACCTTGTTATATATTATCCGCCAGTCACATGATTAATACATAGTGAAATGTGTTATTCCATGGGATTCTCATAATCCTCGTCGGCAGTATTAATTATCTGGAGGGTTGCTCCAGTGGAGCGTAGATACATAATTATGTTCGTCCATTTAGCGGTACATGTTTTGACGGGCTCAAATCTGAAGTGGAAGAGTGTGCGGGGTCGCACATTCCGGACTGACAATCGATGCCTACGGTGACAACGAAAAATTTGATTCTGGTGCTAACTACTAGTGCGACATGTTTAATAAGAGGTGACAATATAAATACGATTTTGACTTAGATTGTCTCAAATCTAAATTTGATCAATTGTTAGCAGGAGTATCTTAGTGAACTTTCAACAAAATTATGACGAAATTGATATTTTATAGAGTTTTAATTTGCAAAAAAACTAGTCAAATTTATGTATTACAATACATCACTGCATATACCGAAATTTCATTAGATTTAGTATGAATTACTTCATCTGTTGTCTATTAACGTGGATGAAATAGATTTACGGGTCTAAATTTGGAATTTGTTGATGGTTTAGGTTTGCTTAGCCGTTATTAAGGAAAAATAACAGGATATAGGGAAGTTATTCGTTCAAAATCTAGGAAGTAATCCGATTCGTTGGTCTCAATTTCTCTACTTCACAAACTAATCATCACGTTCGGCCTTAATGTGCCTAATCCTTAGAATTCTACTGAAAAAGGAGAAAATAATAATAAACAAAGAAAATATATTTACCATCAGAAAAACTATTCACTCTAGCACACTCACCTGTGGCTTTCAACTAGACGTCTGGATCTTAGATTTATGTTTTTGACACGTATGAAAAGTGTGTTATTCGCAATAGTGGTAGCCCTAGTTTCGCTGGAAATAGGTGAGGTGGCATCAAAAAGGGGTATGGAGAATATGTCTTTAAGTTGATGGTAATTTCTATCTGTCAACCACATTTATTTTCTTTGAAACTTCTTATTTTACAGTAAAATTACAAGGCAGATTGAGGCATTGGAATCAGTGATAGTGAGTGATTTGTTGCGTCTAGTATTGGAACCACGGAATCAATTCCTGGACTAATGGATGAATGAATAACCACCCAAATTTCTTCTCTTGATATCTGATTATTTCAAAGTGGAAGCTGAATCACGGTCCAACTCGGGAACATAGTTCATTTTCACTTAACATGTGGACATCTGCTACAATACTATGACTGGAGAAACAATTATTTTTATATGATTGCTATTTCTTGCTTGCGATGAAAATACATTGTTTTTGCTGCTTCTAACTCAATTTAATAATCAAATGTTTATGAATATGGTTTTATAGTATTTTTGGCTCTTTTTTTATTTTAACACTATAACCTTTTTTCGTTGATTATTTATCTCGTGTAATGAACCTATTATTGGAATTTGAATGGATATCGCGATCTTCTGATAGTTACTATAAGCGGTGTGAATCCTAAACATTATTCCAAAGATTTAAAACGAAATCTCAACAATTCTGACAACAATTTAAGCTCAAAGTGAAATAGCACTCGGAAGTTATTTATGCCTAAAGTATATCACTTTCCTAAAATCTCCCGAACTTCTTCTGAAACCATCTGCTCTCTTTGACTAATTTCTCTTTCACTCCAAAGAAATGAACAACAATAATATAAATATTAAACTACTTTTTCACTGTAGCGAAGAAAAATTGTGTGTTTGTTTGTGTGAAATTACGATTTATTCTCAACTTTTAGCTTCACCAGCTTGTCATTTTTCCTGTCAAACTATATTATATATTCTCGTTATTTTTTCAACAACACAGTATATATTTTTCTGATTTTAGCTTGCATTTTGTTGATATAGGCTTCAGCATCAGGGATTTAGATTGTTTTTGGAATGAAGAGACTCGAAAAAATGAGGTTTCTTAGATCCACCATGTGAATATTCTAAACGCAATGGTTCCATTGAGGACTGTTGGTTTTACAATAATATTTAGCACAGCGGAGGAAAGAAAAATAACATTTTTAGCAATAGTAGTGACTTATGCAATAGCATTCATTGTTTTCCAGTTTGTTAAACTTTTGACAGTTGCTTGTATTCGTAGAGCGATTGCTGAATTAGCTACAGGGGGAAATAACGTCGTTTTACCTATTTATATAGGTAAATTTATATTTAATAGGCTATTTAAGATGTTTTTTAATCGCTGCCTATTGTAGTTACACTATATATAATCTCGTAGCAATAGCTCTTTCGGTAGTTTTCTTCCTTATGTTTATTTGGATAGGAGTGGAACTATCGTAGTATTTTGTAAGAAAACAACAAGATGGAAAACAGACAGATATAACTTATTTTGAGTGTTGTGATAATAGACATAGAATATTGTACTTTCAAGAACAAAAATTCATGAGATGTTTTCGATCAACCGTTTGGATAAAATCCTTAATGATGATGAGTTTGCTAATACGAATCCTTGATTTGTCTGGAGTTAGTATGATTCTATTATATTCTATAAAACATTAATTGGTCTAAAAAATATGAATAATTTTAGAAATACAATGAAGCAATCCAAAAGTAAACACTTTCAAGACCACTTAATATGGAGCACGAAAATACATGCAATTTCTTGCAAGATCAAAATATTGTATACGAAGAATATTGCACATGAAGAATATGGCACTTTCTTTGACATTATACAAAGCTCTTACGATTGTACCATGTCTGACTAAAACTGTTTCTTTTGTCTTCTGTGCCAACTCACCAGAAATAGAAATTAAGCAACAAAAATCCAGAACCCACAAGTAATTAACACTTAATAGTGGACAAAAACGTGCCAGCTCACTGGTATTTCGTTAAGTAACCGTGATTCGGCATAGGATTGCGATTTACACTTGAAAAAAAATGAGCTGAGCTTCATCTTCTTATGATTTGATCAAAATATATTATTTTTTGCATTGCACGTTGGCGTTCTTTTTATTAAGCCGCCTTTATTTTTTTACATAGTTTTTTATGTATATGGAAATTTAACAATTGAGAAATTAATTCATTAAAAATTAAAATAATATTGAATATTACCTGCATACGAGAAATTCAAAATTGGAAATAAACAAGAAAAAGAGTTTCCAGTATAATATATACAAACAACTGCAATCAAGTGGCATCGCCAAATCTATTATGTTTATGAGAACTGGAATTATCACATCAGCCAACTAACTCCAAAAACGAAATAGAATCATCAACTGTTTCCGTTCTTAAACTTGTATGCATAAATGACTAATAAACAAAATGTCTTTTGTTTTTAGTATTCATGAATTGCAACATGTTCCATTCACTGTAATGTCCAGAAGTATTTCAATAGTTTCGCCAACAACGGTTGCTTTATCGGATTAGTCGAAGGACTCCGTACTAATCTCATGAGAAATTGTTTGAAATTCAAATATATTGTGGCCTTCTTATCAGGGTTTATCTATCATAAGCTGTTCCAAACTACCGATCTTCCATATATAAATATTTATTTGAGTAAAAATAGAAGGTCATAGTTGCTTGTGAATATTTCTTATTTTCCATATAAAGCCATTTTACATGAAGTGTAGAGAAAAATCCATATCATTTTTTTCGTAGCATACAAAATATGACAAAAAATTAACTGAAATCAATACACACAGTAGAAACAACAGGAAATGGAAGAGAATTAATCAATTTATTTTGTTAAGTGAGAAGTGGTTTCATATCGTACAAAAAGAGGCACGTAGAGAACACAGGTCCTTCTCTATCGTCTTAACAATGAGTACGTGAAACGTCAATTCACGATAATTTCCAAGGTGATCCAAATCGACTACTCCGCTCCTTATAAAGAACGTGCCTGTCGTCTGTGCCCTTCGTTTCGACCCTTCAATGGAAACCCTTCAACGTTCATTAGTTGACACGACAATCCACTTAAGGCCCAGGTGCGTGAGCCCTGCAACTATCGATTTATCAAACTTTAATTGATTCGATTTTCACTGTCGTCCATTAAGGATTATCTGCCGAAGATTATTCAAAACTTAACCAAATCTTGTTATAACAGGATAATTAAGATTAATCGATTATTAAATGTTTCTCAACTGAATTGAGCGGATATATTTCCGGCCATTCTTGAAATGGAACAGCCATATTTTTTCTAAACATATACTTACCACTGACAATATAAGAGCTTTTATCGCCTTGAGTCGACAAATTGCTACTTTGGGAAAGGTATTTAATTTTAGTAAATATGAGCAAAAAGCACTCAACTTTTATTTTATATTCAGTGTTTCCTTATAAATATATTTATCGCTTTCGTTGTATATATTTATCATATGAATAATTTCCTGCTTGTTGCCAAGATTATTTCTAATTTTGAATACTTCTACTAATTTCAAAATCTGTGAACAGAAAAAGCTGATCAAAGTATATCTGATTTCATTTGAAATAATTTTTTATTTTGATTGAATGAAAAAAATTGTGAATTGAGTTAGACTCACTTGATCTTTCAAACTTGGAAGTTTGAATCTCATCCAAGCAATAGAATAGAATATACTTACATTGGAAAAAAAATTCTACTGTTACTTTGGCAAACAAAATATATATCCTCTACTCTCCATTATTTATAGAATGAGGAAAATAGAACGTCAGTTATTGTTAAGGCTCTTTCATGTATCCTGTCCAGTTAAAAAAATGTAGGATCAGTTTTTTTTCACAAAGGAAAAGAAAACATACCAGTCAGCCCTAACGAAGTGTATAAATGAGACAGTGAAACGCTTGATCAACATCCAGCGGTCAGGGTAAAATCGATATCCCCATTGTTTCATTGTGTCAATCAAGAAAGCGTATATCAAACGAAAACATACCACAGTGTGTGAAATATACAGGGAGCAGGATAATTAAATAAGTAGATAAGTACCAATAAAATTTGTAATTTGAAACTGTAGCTGATAATGGAATTAATAAGATTTTTGGAAATTGGATAGTTCTGATTATCTTTGAATTTGTATTTCTCCTATTTTATATGACATAAAGTACAAGATATTTGTCTTTAGATTGAGGGTATTGCGAAACCTCCTCATTATTTACTTTGCCAAACGAACTTGTCGTGTAACGTTTTCTAGAAATGTCATATACGTACTACTTCTTGATCTGTAGAAATTTCGGTTATTGAAGTTACATATGAAATGGTACGTTACAAATATAGATAGCGCAACTCTATTGGGACATTTCAGTTTACTTAAAATTAGTTGAGTAGTACAGAAATGTCAAACAGTAAAGTGTCGAGAAAAATCCATACTGTTCAAAGGTTTTATACGAATAGTGGAGAAGAAAGAAAAAAAAACAATTATTTGATGAGTAAATATACACTACTGTAATAGTAGTATGAAAGAGAAAATGTAGAATATAACAATTCAATAACATAATATGAAGAATGGTGATTTTACGATGATTTAAATTCAATATTTTTGAGTTTTGATTTGGTTGAATTCATAAAAGAAAGTTACTATGAAATGAAATTTTTTATAGGAATTATAAGGAATTAAAAATTAGTTGATGAACAAAGTTAATGAGAGTTATATCAAGAAAAATTCAGACGACTTCAAAAATTAAAACGTAAAAAGATTATATTTCACAAATACAACATTCATTTCAATATAAGTATGAGTTATTGTAATTACCATTTTAATGAATTTTGTTGATTCATCCATGTAATAAATTTTATTAATTGAATCGTTGAGATAAATTAAGTTTATTCAGCGTTCGTAAAATTGTAACTTGTGTTTTTGTAAATAAATGTGTGAAATTTACAATTTAAGCAGTGTTTTTTCAGCAACTGATTATCACTGTATAATTCCAAATCAAAATAATATAATGATAGAAATGTTTAACATCGGCAAAATGTTTTTTTCAGGAAACCTTTGGGTCTTGAACTTCTATCAAATTATTTTATTTTATTATATCAATAAGTTTGTTTTAAAATTTCTGTTGATCAGAGATTCATAGGAAATTAAAAAAGTTTTCGGCAAATGGAACATTTAATGCCGTTAAAACCGTTAAAACTGTTAAAAATTCGTTAATTCGTTTAATTGTATTTGGAAAATTTTTCGTTGTCGTTATTAAAAATTAGTTTGTCAGCTGCCAGTGCAATATGCTTCATTTAAAAAGAATAAATCATTGTCTGTCATTAGGAACGACTTTTGAGTATTTTATCAAGCTTTTCCGGCCAGTCTACAACATTACATCCACTTTGACTGGTTGCTGTCGCTTAGTGATTGACAGGCTCATAAAGAGTACCAAGAGATTCCGAGAAAGCAAATAATGCAGAAATGGTCACTTTTACACTTTCCTTTATATTTGTATTGAGATTGATGTTTTCATTTTCCGATGTAAGAGAGTCGTTTCTTTGAAGGATTTTAGGAGATGATTTTTTTGACGAATGGATAAAAATGTTCGTCATAATTCTGCTGAGAGATTTTTTCTTTTTTTGTAATGGTGCTGTATGCTTGACGCGTGATGGACAGATACAACTGTAATAAAAGGTTTCAAAGATGGTTACTTTATGAACCTCATCTTTTTCAGGTTTGAGGACGTAAATGACTGAGAAAATTTTATATACACAGGTTTTACGAGTAGTATAATGAAAATGAGTGAAGACGAGAATATTTTTAGAGAATATAAAAGAAAATAATGACTACTTTTTGATGAGAAATATTGACATTGTGATAAACTGTTTCTCCATAGTTTATTTTCCAAATTACTCTTTTGTTTGATGTTTATTATATATATATATATATATATATATATATATATATATATATATATATATATATATATATATATATAGATCTATCAAGGATAAAATTCTAAATAAACAGGACGAAGTATACTAACTACCTTGATTTATCTACATAAGTCAAAAGAACCGATGTATCTCCCTTAGGACATAGAAACGCTTGATGTCTGTTGTTACGAATTCCGATTTTTTCACTATCCCAGCATCATGCTCATGCTGGGCACAAAGAATTCAAGTGCAAAATAATTCGATTGAAAAAACGTTCAAACTATTTAGATACAAGAGAGGAGAACCAAAGATGATCACCAACCTAGAAACATTTCCATCTGCTCATAAACGATGCCACGTCTTGCTTTTCCAATTTGATTTCAATAATAATAACTTTTCACAAAAATTTTTCGGAAAATCGAACCGACTCTTGTCACATATCTTACACTTCTCACTTGCACTAAAAACCCACCTATCAATTGGCTTAAAGCCAGTAGTGAGAACGAATATCCATGGTAAGCAAATTTTCTTTCAGTTTAATTATTATTGATGTATCCGTAGTTCTAATATTTTAGGCAAAATTCCAAGGAGTATTCATATTAACACTTTGGAATTACCTGGAAAAGGTGATTCAGAGGTGATTCGTTGCGTGAATTTTACAAACTTTTATAGATCTTTCTTAATTATTTGAATCTGCGATGCATGATATCTCTAGGAGGTCTAATTCGGTGAGTGCTGGTAGTAGGTTGGTTTTAGTCTGTTCTAAAAAGAGAGAGAATTATTAATATGATGTAAGGCAATTTCAGATTCAGATTCAGTTTTTCAAAAATATCATTTAATAGATTGATGCTAATTAATATGAAGCGGTTTTGTTAATATGGAATAAAATTAAACTCATGTCCTTAAACCTACAATAAAAGGGCATTACCGTTTCCCACTCATTAATACAATTATTCCGAACCCTAAGATTCCAAAGTCCCTCTAGGAACGCCATCTGAGAATCCATCTCATCAAACAAGCACGCTCTTAATTAGTTTTCGAATCCAAAGGCGGGACAGGGCCAAGCAGGACAAACACACAAACACATTGCGAACGTTAAAAGAAATTTGGGTCAGGTCGGTAAACATAGGCCGCCCTTTGGGGTTTTAGGTTACCATCTGAGACAAAATCTAATTATATTAACATCATATTGTTAACTACTATTAGTAATCAAAGCAGGTCCAACCTATTACACGGTAATTATTATACTCCAAATTTAAATTTCTTGAAATCATATGAAAAGTTTTTAATTAACTTCAGGAAGAAAATACAATTTTCATAAAAAAAACTTAACTAAAATTTCAAATTTAATCATCGGTTATAATTTTTTTCATGCGTATACGAGGATGAAAAAATAAATTTTGCTTAAAAATCATTTTTATTGAAAGTTTTTTTTCTTAATTCGTTGCCTCTTCACGGGATTGTTATTATATTCAAAACAAATATCGTTGATACTAATTATCGAGGAAATAATCATTTTTTCTGTTTCATTAAAAATTGTCTTCGATACATCATTAAATTCCAGTGTAAGATGAACTAGACATGAAATTTGATAAGAGTTGTGTGCTATATAACCTGAAAAGAAGTTCATCTAACTTTAATGCTCTAATTTCATTACTATTTCTACCTTGGTTACATGAGATATCAGAAAATCTTTCAACAAGCATGTGAAATGTCAATGTTTCGAGAAGAAAAGTTTGGTGAAACAGAAATTTTCCAAGTTTTTAAAATAAGACATGAGAAAATTTGATCTTCGAATTATAAATAAAAATTTGATTGGAAAAATATTTGAAACAAAACTATTTTTTTGACTTGACCTTTCACAAAAACTATTATCAAACAATACCATGAACTTCTTATTTATTAAATAGTGGGGTGAATTTATACACACGTTGCATTTTACTTATATAGTTTGACTATACTAAAGTAACTACTTCTCACACGCTTATTATTTACTATCACTTAACTCACTAAATTATTGACACACATCTAATTAATTTGAATTAACCGTTTGGTTTACTTTTTACTATCCCGTTGTCTTCACTATGACTAACTTCGTCCGGCTATTGGAGAGTTGTTTTATATACTGTCAACTCCTATATCTCGGAAATCTTTTATTTGTCATAAATATACAAAAATATCACAAAAAACATAATGTGGAAATGTATATAAGGAAAAGGAATAACCGGCGCATTCACCAAACTTCAGCTTCGATTAACATTAAAAATAGGACCGGCTTTACCGTCTATATCAGTGGACGAGTGCGTAACAATACCAACCTGAGACGGTGCCTATTATGATAAAGGAGAGAATTAGAATTCATGACGTGATTGGTGGTTTTGCCACTGCTTTTTGATTGTGGCGTACTAGACAAGGAATAGAAATCTAGTTTTTCTTTTGCGGGTATCACTATCGAAAAACCTTACAGATATTATTTCACTACCACTACCACTAACGTAACAAAACAAAAACATCCATGGCTACATGTTGAAAGCCATGTAAATATCAACAAACTATCAACTTAAATAATCATAAAATAACTACAGAGAAATGGCGATATGAGGAGAGATTCGTTTTCATTAAAGATTTCAAACAATAATAATAGTTGGCTCTCCAGCATATTTCAGTTGTTACGTGAGTGCGTTGAGGTAGGTGATATGTATAAATATGGGCAGATTTGAAGTTTGAAAATGAATAATATGAATCTATTATCAACACATAAATTATTTTGTCTAATACAACTTGGTAACTTTCTTGATATCTGTTAGGCAGTTGAGTGTTTCCTTATTGTAAGGTTTTAGATTAAGCTGGTGGTTTGCGGTAAAGTATTGTCTGTAGTTTTTGAAGATGTGCCTGACGCATATAGCAACGGAAGAACTTTGGTAGATAGGACTACTTTCTGACCACATCAAACAACCGTGAGTTTTGTGTGGTTAATACCGAAATTTCTTATTTTCACAGCTTCTCTCATTCTCGATAAATATTTATCCCGTTAATATTCTGGGATGAGGTTTTTGAAGTAAGTCTAAGATCATTATTGAGATGAACCAGAGTTGGTTTTTATTAAAATTGACGGTGGAGCGGAGGGATTAGCGGCGATCCGATTCATAGAAGAAATTTAAGCCAGTTCTGTCGGCTAAAATTTCAGTCTAATGCAGGACAATGCCCGTCCACATACTGCAAGTTTCATATTTACAGATATGGCGAAATTCACATTATGGATTGGCCTACTTAATCCTAACGTCCATTTATCGGGCTAGAAATCCTGCACCAGCTACGAAATCGGCCCTAAAAACGGCGTTTACGGAAAAATGGGATAGAATCAAATAAAATAGGAAATTAGGACCCGTGGAGGAAACACTAAATATTAATTTCAAATAAATCATTATTTTAACGAATTGAAACTTTCTTTACTGTTAGTTATAATTCTCTTCCATTGTTTCAGATTCCTTCTCGTTTTATATTTTTGCTTTACCTAAAAAAATCTAATAGTAACCCAAAGATTGGAAACTATATATTTTTTGCTAGATACTTTTGACCACGAATTGAGTATATTTTTTTATTCACGCATGTATATTTGAGAGCTTGGAGCTGTATAGTTCGCTGAAAACAGTACACATCGAAGATAAGGGGGATAAACTTTTGAGTATGTAATTTGTAATGACTACGGTGAAAACAATATTAAATTTATTACATAAGGAATAATTTGACCTTGAATATTGTATTTTTTCATATTATACGCCTCCATATTTGAATAAATCACATTTAATTAGCAATACTACTGTGGAGTGGTTTTGATAAAGTTCAAAAGCCAAAACCTCTATTTAAGCAACTAATATTGACTAAACTCATATAACATTGGTTATATCTGTTTTATTATTCGAAAATAATATGCATCTAGTGTATCTAGAAGAATTTAACATGATCTTACGAACTCACCCACGACATAAACTTCTATAATAACCGAATAGGGCCGGCATTGGATTATAATTGAAGTCTAAAATTTGGAGGATACGCCGGTTCGTTTATTCGATTATTTCTTCTTCAAGCGTATAATAATATGTACATTATTTTCGGAAACACAGATCGAAAAAATAACCTAATCTTTTACTAGTAAATTAGTGAACGCTCATTATTGTACTACTAACAACATAATGAGAAACGAAAGCAACGTCTTATTCTGGGTGTTGCAATCAAGTAGGCAGGAACTGTTATTTAATTTGATATGTATCAGTATTGAAAAGTGTATTGTAAAAATGTCTCATTATATGTTTCGACAAGTTTGCACAGCCTCGGCAGTGCAAGAATCTGGACTCAACAATAGCCAGCCAGCAATGATAGTCTTCTACTCCTAGTAACATAATGTACTATTTTTTAAAATAATTTCTAGGAAGGTCTGTTATTTTCTGAAATTTCCATAGAAAAATCCATTTCCACGGTAGACAATAAAAAATTTCCAGTTCAAGTAGTTTCGATTAAAAGCTTTACTGGATACTCACAATTTTTATCTAGAAAGTTTTATAGTATCAAAGCTATTATAAATAGTAATAAATATAAACGTACACATGATTTTATTTTTCAATAAGAACTCAACTTTTTCCTTTTACAATTTGAAAATATCTTTTCTCGCATCACAACGGTTATTGAAAAAAGTTTTCTGGTACGATTAACCTGTAACTTGTAACTTCTACTCAAAATATTGAAGCAAAAAGACATGTTTCTTTCCCCCGTTTTCCATTTTTCATGTTATTTTTGTTCTTTTTTGTGATAAAGGTGAAGTTAAAATAGGGATTCACCTGCATTAATATGTCAAAAGGTCTAGAAAATAAGAAATTGAAGAAAATGAATTTCCAAGTATAAAAACGGAATTAGCGATAGTGAATTTGATAACAAACACCATTCTTTTCAGAAACTTTATAAGTAATACGGGGCCAAAAATCTTGCAATCAAACAAAAATCAAGTAAATTTAGCGTTAAATCGAAATGTGTTTCATTTGTTATCCACTTCTATTTCAGTCTCGAGAATCGGCCTTATACGTATTCAATATGCGTGTGCTATCAAGGAAGAACACAAAAGTTCCCAATTCTAGATCAGAAATAGCTTAGCGATAGGATATATGCGTGAGCGAACAATCACTGTATCCCTTCTTACTTTCCTGTTCTATGCTGAAAGGAACAACTCACCGTTAAGAGTTTTCCAGTCTGAGGGAATTTATATGCGAAATTCCAGAAGAATTCACGCTGATATTGTGCGCCGTTCTATGAGATGAAACGTCTTATATTTCCAAAAAGTGTAAGATCTATACAAAATATACGTGAAATAAATGAAAAGTTTCTCGAAATCACTGATATTGACAACAACTATTTAAACGGTTGGTAATTATCTATGGTACACATATGCACATATGTATAAACTATTTTTCCAAATTTTATTGTAGTAAGTGAATTGGTGGTCATAAAAATGGATAATTTTGAGAATAGTTTTAATAGAATGTTACTCTAACTCACCATCCATGCTACTCAACATATTACTGAAAATCGGTTTTATTTTTCATTTCAAATACAGTTGCGAGGTATAATTTATGATCGTGCATTTCTGATAGTTTATTGATAATATGCAAAAAAGTTACTCATTCCAAATTACATTTATATACACTTCAGCAGGGTTTATTATTCACATAACCCTATCAAAAAAGTCCTTTACTTACAAAAACTACATAGTTAATTTTCCTGTACTATCGTTCCAGATATCATATTTCCAAGGTAGGTAATTTATTTTAACAATCAACAAATTAAGAAAATATGGTGGGTGACACAAGACAGGCATAAAGCGTAATGAGATAATTGAGACAGCATTTTCCCCTTCTTTATGGCAATTTACATTAATGAGTAATAAATTACAGAAGTTTCAACATGATGACTAGGTGTGTGTTGTCAGATAGAAGTAACAATATTTGGAAAACTTATTGAGAAGTTCTCAATCCAATACACGTTCGAAATTTTATTTACTCTCAAGTTTCATGCTGTACGCTAATCATTATATCAGAAAATCGCTAAATTTCTCATAACATATGTTAAAACCATTTTAAATCGAGAGAAATTGTTTATAGAATTTTGTTTAATACAATGTTAATTTGAATCCGATAATAATTTAGGTTTACATTGTCTTGCTTATACTTTATTGATTCTACTCATTGTAGAATGGTGAATTTTGATTTATTATTTCCTTATTAAATTTATCCGTTAAATATTTTGTGTTTGCTTACAATATTTTCAATTATATCTCAATTTCTATATAATTCTATAAGAAAAAAATAACAAAACAAATTATTAATATAAAAATCAATAGATCTTGTTCATGGTTGGTTTGGCTTGGTTTTTAAAAGCTTCTTGCCAATCCAATAAAATTAATTATTAACTTCAACGTTTGTACTTAATCTTGAAATTTTCTTTACTGACTGACGAATATTGTCAAGTTTACTTTACTAACTAAATAATACTACACCATATTTGTTTTCTACTGGCGGTTTCACTTATTTATCTTTAAGATCAGGAAACGGAGAATCGAAGTGGCCGTGTAAATATTTAATTGAAAAATGTTTTTTCTGCCTCTTTTCTGGGAGAATTGAGCAGAACTTGGCCAGTTACCCCACTATTTCTCAATATTTTATGAGCACATTCCATCAATCTCCTCGCAAAATCCCTAACGTTAACAAGATAGAAAAATATTAATGTTTCCTCACATGAGTACTGAAAATTCAGGTGCACTATTGAATTACATCAATTATTGTTACAGAAACACTTTGACATTTTTTTATAGTGACTCAATATACGATGAAGAACTATAGTTGTTTTACAATTTCGTGCACCTCTTCAAGATATCGACAATTATTCAATTTTTAGGAAGAACCTGATGATTCGGGAATTAACCAGGAATACTCAAATTGAGCACGTGGATATCACATAAGTAGCAGTAACAAATAATTTGATTCATTAGAATCTAGAGAAATCTAGGAGAAATTAAAATTAATTAAAAAATGTTATGATGTAATACGTAGTATGCTTTCTTTTGAGATTCGGAAAACCGATTCAATAGAACTCATATTTATTCAAAGGAAGATGCCTTATTTTCCAGTATATTAGCTTCGGAATTAACTTTCAATGTTTTGGCGAAGTAATTTTCAAATTTCGAGCAGTGATTTTGTATGCTACACAACATTCTACTTAATAGATCAATTTTGCGTTCATATTTTTAGTTAAAAAGATGTAAAAAATGGAAAGAAAAACCTTCAACCGATTCCGTTGATTTCCATTTATCGATTTTCCTTTTTCTTTGATAAAATTAAATGCAGGAATTATTCAAATTTCTTGCACAGTTTAAGATGCAAAAAAGGGCTAAATCACTTAGTTAATGGAAATGGAAAATCTTTTATCCAACTCACCTAAGATTTTCACAATTGATTTTCCAAAAAATTCGCAGAATGCAAAACAGCAACCAATATCTAATAGAATGCTCATCTATTCAGAAGTTACCAAATCAATATTTTTTAAGAAAGAAATTTGTTTAGAATTGGGGTTGAAAATGTCGAGGAATATAAATATAGTGTTGCAGATGAGATTATCATTACCAATACCAACCAAAGTTGACTTTGTATATTTTGTAGCATATACAAGCTTTTGTAACCATCTACATCAATGAACAATTACTTTTGAGGTTGGTGTCTATCAAGAAACTATAGGCAAACTCAAGAAAAGGTTTATGCTGCATTATTTTTTTCCAGAGAATAATTTGAGAAAAGATACCTCAATTTTTTATATAAGTAATCATATTTGAGGGTTTACCGGTGCCCACAAGTTCCAGTGTAATAAATTCTTAATAACTTTGGAAGAATTTTAAAGAAGTAAGTTTCAGAAACATGAGATTGTACTCAATAAAGCTTCTAAAGTGAACAAAAAATAATTTATTTGGAATATATTATGCATGGACTTGAACGAAAAAGCGAACAGGGCTCTCTTCACATGTTTTCGTAAATATCTCGTAGATAAAAGTTGAATTTCATAATCGTGGGAATGGAGTATTGAAGTGAGAAAACTATAAGGGTTATAAATTGTGAAGATCATTTCATGATGTATGTGGAGGAGTTTTTCATATAACTCTAAAATGGCAGTTATAATAATTGGTTATAGGTTTATACGTTTCCAATCTATGTATGTATCTATGATTGTATGAAAAAATTCCTCTCATAACTTTTAAGTCGAATGAAATGAAAATAGTGGAAAACAAATTGATTGAACTTCAATCCACTATGCTGAATATTATTTAATGAAATAGTTCTTAGACTGAAATATGGAATTTTAGGAGCTAAATTCTTTATAGCTCTTTCCTTAAGTATTGATTTTTCTGATCAATTTTGATTTACGCTGAAAACAAAACGAAAACGGCCGATCCAAACTAATTCATCACATTTTCGAACAAACAACTTTGTTCAGTCTGTTCCGTTTACTTGACTTCCGAAACTTATTCAATCTTAATTTCAGCAAATTTCCATAGGAATTTTTAAATGACGATGCATCCAGCTGTTCCCCCAATTAAAAATCGGAGGGAGATATGAAGCAGAACAAATATTCGCTCTTGTGAAGTTTTATAAGAAATCTTTAATTATTGCTCAGAAACTAGCAAGTAATCTTAAGTGGGCGATAATGCTGCTTGTTGAACTTTCTTATGGTTCATTAGATGAAACATTATAGCCAATAAACTTTTAAATGGTTAATTCTTTAATAAGCACATATTTTCATAACTCTTTTACACAGAAGTGATCGCAGAAGATTTGTTTTGATAATATCGAACAATTTGATAGATTAGATAAGGCCTTGTATTTAGAGGCTGGATACGATTTAATAGAAGCAACTTATTTCATAGTATGAATATTTTATTATAAAAATTACAACTGTTGCTGTTTGTTCATTCTGAATATGTTTAAAAATCGTTATGACTAAATTTATTCCAGAATCATAAGGGAGTGTATTTTTTCCGGATAAAGAAATGCATTTACGCACAGAGAGCTGGAATTTCATTTCCCCTACCAACTAAAACCTCCTCCTCTTCTTTCGAACACCAACCTGAGACTATTTTGACATATTACTTCTGTTTTATCCCTTCTTTTGCTTTTCGCACTCTTGTGCTATTCTTACTTCGAATACCTCTGCTTTTTCAGATATATTGCCTTTTTCCAAAATCAAATTTCACAGCAATAACTCCCGCAATCACCATCGTAGTCCGTACTTTTTTGAGTCCGTGACGGACCAAAGTTATTTGAAGATGCTCGATGATTTACGTGGGCAAATGGTCAACAATCCAGCACTCGCGAACATCCGTCAAGTCATGCAGGATGGAGCTTCGCCGCACTACGCGTTGTATGTGCGGAAGTAATCTAATGTTCAGTTGGTAGTATGGATATGAAGACGAGGATTCGTTGAGCGGACTGCACGTTCATGTGCCGAACGAACGAACCCTTCCCGACGCCCAAATAGAATTGGAAACTCTGCGTGGACAACTTGACATGCTTCGCCAGACCTACCTCTCTAGTCCTCAAGCCCTTTCTTGGATCCATTTTGTAATTTCTTTTAATAAACTAATTTTGACGGCGCATTTTTTCTCTTAATGCAAATTTGTTGCCTGACTTATGCCGACCTTTGTATATAACATTCAATAAAAAGCTCTTAATTATTGTCTCGATCTACAATATTAGTTGATCCCAAAGAAGTTGAGAAAAATTCAACAATTTTTCGTTATTCCACGTAAAACATGAAACTGCAGCATTTTCATTTCGTGAAAATTTATTCGTGATAATTAATTACTAGAATAAAAGGGAACATAGAGGATGTAATTGCAGTAGATCGTGCAAAAAACATTCATGTACTTCCAGAGTATATTTCCCTGCAACATTTGAAGAAATTCTGCGAAAATTATTTATAGCACCATCTGTAGATAGATAGAGGTTTATTATGTTAGTCAATTATTTATAGGTTGAGATCTTGAAAAACATAGTTATAAAAATAGATTTTCATGTTTTTCTTGTTAGGTTTTTTCGACGTTTTCTTCCTTAACATATTGAAATCTGCATTCCACTATTTCAAGTCTCCCTTATATGTGTAATGAACGTTCTTTACGTCCTTGTGATTCTTCCCCTCAATATTTACTCAGCTTAACACACTGTTCTTTTTATCGAAAAGGTGCTTTGAATGTTACCTGCATTTTTATAAATACGTGAAAGTTAAACAGTTTAATTCTCTACATTTCTTTCAATTGTATTCACAGATTTCCTGGAAATCAATTATACGTTAGAAAAACCATTAATCATCTGAGCTAAGAAATTAGGACATAAACATATAACAATAACTTTATACGTCATTCGCTTTCGTATAATGAACATATCATAGTTACCCAAAAGAGCAGTCAAAGTCGTCGACATTAACACCCCTACTGATTACATGTTTAGATGCCCCGTGGTTATTTAGGTGGAGATAAAATCGGAGTGCTAGAGAATGTTAGATGTTTAAAAATTTAATTGTGGCTAGATTACTTGCAAATATTTGTTCAGTAGTTGGTATATACTTCACACTCGAGTTTTCCTGTGGAATATTCTTGATTTTATATGAACAAAAAGTCTGACAAACCAAAACCATTGACAAATATTGAAAGCTGAGTTGTTCATGATTCGATTTTTAATTTAGGATTTGATATTCGTAAAATAATTCATATAATCGAATGAAAATAATAGATATTTCGATAAAACCGAAGAAAGTTTCTTTCTAGAAAGGCCAAGGTACATATATACAAAACAACAATCCATTCATTTGGGATTGGAATTATTATCATTCCTCCAACTTTTCATTTTTTAGGTCCATATAATAGATATTTTTATAAAGACCGAAATAGACTGAAACGTCACTTTTGTACTTACTATTTCAAGCTGATTTTATATTAGAAAAGGCCTATAATCAAGATAAATCATCACGAAGAAAATATTATATTGATAAATCCAATTAGAAGACTTCGTCAACTTAAAATAGTATAAGAGGAGGAGAAATCTAGTACATATAAGGAAGAAAGAAATCTGTCAGATAAATGCTATATTGCCTGTCCGGAGAAAGCCGAACAAATTGCAATGTTGTAAAATGTATTATTAAAGATTATGGCGTATAATGGTATATTAAGAATCCAAATTTCGACCCCCAATTGCAGGCAGACACAAACTGTAGTCTGTAGGTTTTTTCAGCTTTCTGGTTAGATTTTATACAATTTTCTGAGGCGAATTACAAAGTTAAAATGGTATTGAGCTGGGTACATAGCTCGATTTTCGGATGGACACTTGACAAAAAATATTTTGACGTGGAAACCTCCTCAAAACAGTCTGACGATATTAAGAGAATGCAATCAAACTGCATGAATGCCGTACAGAACTGACACAGGTGGATTCAGTTACAGGGGTCTTTTATCGAGCAGCTTAACGATTTTCGTCGGTGAATAAATTAAGAAGATAAAAGGAACTATTTCATCAAAATAACATGTTTCATATTTTATATATATCCCAAGTTTTCAAAAGATACTTCTGGTGATTATACATCATGTAACTCAATACAGGTATAAAGTTTATCAATACGATCTAAAATGGACGAGGAAACATATTTGCATAACTTCATTTTATGAATTGAACAATATTCCATTGAGCTAGAGAATTCTGAAGTATCGATATCTCATCACATTACAAAGCATTCAAACTACAAAGTCATACATTTTATTGGAAATAATAGATCATATATAGCTTGTACTATTTTCAGTATGAACGAGGCAAATATTCGCCGACATTTGGTAATAGCCCAATTTTATTATACCCGCCATTTGAGAACAAAACTTTATCAGTAAGCACTGAATGTAACCAGCATTCTTAATGCTGATGAATGAATAAACTAAAATTGAATGCATGGCAGATAAAATGATTCATTTTATGCAATAACGTAAGCAATATTTCGATTGACAAAAACGGGGATAATTCTAGAGTTACTGATGAAACTGAATATTAATTCCGAAATCTAGCATTGTAGTGCACAGACATATTTGTTTTATGAATTATTCACTTTTTATTATTTTATTTCTCTCAAAATATCCAGAAAACTAGAATATTCTAGTAATTACGTATAGAAGTGAATTTCTCTAAAAAATTTTCATAAATTTACAAAAAATAGCATTTTATTACCACATCTGCGACCTCAACTATAATGCAGAATGAGGATCTCACAGAAAAAGAAAACTATGATGACAACAGACAAGTTAAAGTACCCTCAAAAGTTAATGATGTAAAAACAAATTAGTTTGAAATATTACACTACTATTTAAGAGGTTATCTTAAGATGTTATATTGTACGTAATTTATCTTAGCCACATTTTCTCTCTACATAATTTTCCAGCTAAAATATTCTCGACATGAGCTTGCATAATTTTGCAAAAGTGTTCTCCGATGACATTTTATTATAAAAAATTTCGTTAAAAAATTGTTATAGCCGCTCTTTCCTATAAAAATTCTATATCAAATGTTAGCTGACAATTTTAACCGTCAACTTCATGTTTCAGAGAAATTTAGTAGTATTGCCTCCACAATTTCAAATATGTGCGTTTATGAGCTATTTTGTAACTAGGAACAATTTCATGTAATTTTATACTTTCCTTTATTCTTATTTGCTTTGAGGTTATGTACCACTTTGACTAAATTATGGTTTCACGTCGTATACACGGTTTGTGTTTCCTTCCATGATTAAAATCTACTTAAACCCTGATCTTGATATATCCTTTGTATTATTAAACACCACTTAGTATAAGGAGTTTCGAATTATTTCTTGAACAGCAGTTATTTACTACTATTTTATTAACTATATATAAATATCAATGTAGTGGAACATGCAATGATGTACAGTTCGTTATTTATTGTTACGTGAAATGAGTCTGATTGTAATTCTACACTCGACGACAGATAATATCGTATCCCTTAGTAAATGTTGTACTCTTTTTATAATTGGTCTTGTCATTAGCAGAAAGCTGCACAGAAATTTATTCGCATTATTATCACCTTTTGATACATTGTAATACTCTAGATAACAGCAGCGGGAATATTGTTTCCAGCCTATATGCCAAATATCAGGAGGTGAACATTACGGGCATCAGACGAGAAAACCGTAGAATTTAGTGTATGATAACATGGCGAGTAAACACAATAGGCCGATCACGAGTATTGAATGTATGAATAAAGTATCTGACTATGGAGAAGGTTATATTCATCATAAAAAAATCATTTATGTTCACCGAAGAGGAAAGAGTAACGATTCTTATAATGTCGAGAATATAGTGATCGTGGAAGGATATATTATCAGGTAGTTTACTCACACAAATCATAACCAAATTACCAAAATTTGGATTGACGATATTCCATTAAAGACCTAACTAATGATCAAATATTTTTAAAAGTTTTGTATATAATCCTTTACATCCATTCCGAAAACTCAATTACAATGCGATATTATTGTAGGATTCCATTCTAAAGAAGTGATGCTACTACGAGAATCACTTGGAGATAATCATGACTAAGGGCATCAGACGAGAGAATCGTATAATTCAGTGAATGATACATTGCGAGTAAATTCAATAGGCAGATCACGAGTATTGAATAATGAAGTAGGTGATGGTCGTTATGGAAAAATCGTTCACCCTTGGTTAATAGAATAAGAATAAAACTCTATTGTTTTTATAGATCCTTGTGGCATTTGTGATTTTTTGTGATATATTGCTTTCTGATTGTTTTTTTCAATTTGCATTTAAAACCTTTTTTTATTAATAACGTTGCAACTGATTTTTTTTTAATTTTGTATCAGACTACAACTCCCCTTCTGTCGATTGCGTATCTTGAAATTATTAATATTTATGAAACTTCAGGAGTATACGTAGTGCGGTTCATGAGCTCTTAGCCTAAAATAGAAAGAAAGGTCATAAATGGAAAGAGCTGTGGATTATTTTCTAATATATTCTCCCCCTTAATTTCCGCACACTTTTCAGAATGTCTAACTGAAGCTCCTATTCCAATATAAAAATACTATGATGCATCTTTAGAGTCGAAATCTTCGTACACTGCCTGTACAATTCCATCGTCGCTGTTAAATCTTTTACTCTTTCGCTCTTCAGCCTCGCGAACAAAAATGGGCCCAAATCAGCCACATTCGTGTAAAGTGGAATTGGAAAGTTGGAGTGATATGTCGCGTTAGCGGTTGTATTTGACCCCTCAAAGACAAGCAGAAAAATACCCTAGCAATCCCAAAATATTGTAGACTTCACTTTTTTTGTTCTTTTCGATGCCACTTTATGGAATCTCTTTACAATTGATCGGATGACACTTTGTTGGTCCTCGCGGCAAAGCTCTATTTAATTTATATGTTGTAGAAATTGTAGAAAATATTGGACACAAGTCACCGCAAACAGCCTCCATTATGTATTTGATTGTTGGTGTCATAAATTTTAGATATGATATACCATCTCCATTGATGAGCATTTCCAAACTGCCCCGGACTACATTATATAGAAATTCACTTGCATATTATCGTAAGAATCCTCTATATTGAATTAACCAAATCAGTTAACACGGTTTATGGCAACAAAAACCTGAAATCAAAGCGAACAAAATTGGAGTAGATTGCATCTAAATATTCTTCTTTAAGTGTTTATCAAAATATATTTTGATTTTAAAACAGAAGAGTCCTAAAATCAAGAACATTTAGAAGCATCAAATCAAATCAAATTTTTATATATAAATAACATTATTTTCTTTTAATATGTGTATCAATTTTCATCGCTGTCTACACATGTCGCTGGATAAGTTGATTTATTTTCTCTTGTATTTAGCATTCACAGTTGAACCAGATAACAAATTTTAATACATAAACGCAATACTTAATGGTGTCCTATTTATTTTGATCGTGAGCTACGCATTCTATAAAGCTGATTAATTTGTCCAATTAGTAAAACTGATTAAGAGGCACAGAAACTGTAACCCAATTAGTATAGTGAATATACGTGTGATTTTAAAATCTGAACTGGAATTATAATTATTTGCAATGAAACTGATTAAGAACCTGACATCTCACAGCACTATTCGGAGACTTCTATTTATAAGCTAATTATGAAACGTTGATAATTATTGAAGGAAATCTCAGCAATTGAAAACCATATGTAAGTATATAATTTGAATTAAAGGATGATAACTATTTTATATTTCTTAATCATATCAACTTTTTTACCTATTAATAATCCTTACTCATGTTCCTTTCCACTATTTCCTGTCCACATACAGTTGGTTTGTTTGAATATAGGAAACTTTATTTATTACATCTCGATTTTCTTGTTAATCAATGAAATACAATATTTTGAAGCTTCTACTCAATTTCAATTTGTCTAAATAAACATCAACATTAATATAGAAGCTGACCAAATGGATCTTGTTTAAAGTAACAGGTGTGCTCTTCATAAAAGTACCCATAAACTTTGCGCTTCGCAACAACTAGTAAACTAAGTAAACTTCTCTTGATTTCTCGCACAAACTTGGATGAATATAGAGAAGTTTACTTTTGACATCATTAAAATTAGAGGTGATATTTGAGAAGATCGTTTCAATAACAGCAAGAGCCAGAAAATGTGTTTATATATAGATGTAAACTCAGATACCTTATATTCATTCAATTGATTAGAAAAACTATTCATTTTGAAATTTAACTTTTAGGTATTAGTTTTATCAAGTTAAAAATAAGATCAAAATAATAGAGTAGAATTCGTTAATCAAATGCCTGCTCGAAAGAAGTTATTTTCTTTGAAAATTATTGGATTTCTACTTTTAGTCAGATATATTGCTTTAACTGACAATACATTGTGTTGAATTGTTTATGAAGTAACATAATAAATTGAGTGAGTACCTACCCTTTCTAATTCACCTGATTATTTTACATTGATTCCTGTTTATAAATACATTTGTTGCCGCTTCACATCCGAAAGTGCATTGAAAATTTGTAATTTTTTTATCAGTAGTATTTAAATCTCATTAATTATAAGTATAAGGTAAATGCATGCGTTGAAGAGGCAAAGAGGGGGTGTAACAGCCAGTTATGAAGAGCAAACTGATTTTGAAAACAGGTATTATAGTATAGTGGCTATAGCAGAAAAGTATACTAATGACAATGCTCCAATTCACTCCAACTCATCAGATAATGAAAGTCGCAACGGTTCTGAACGTTAGCGGAAAAATTGTGGATCGTTTGATGTATTAAGAAAGTTACCGGATATTAATTTACCAACATTCAACGGTTCTGTAGAGAATTGGCTTGAGTTCAGAGACGTTTTCGAATCTCTAATAAATGTTAACGAATCTATTTCCGATATACAAAGGTTTCCTTATTTAAGGGCGTCACTTAGGGACGAACCTGCTCAACTGATTTCCATGATTGAATTCTCATCAAGAAATTATAAATTTGCATGGGAATTGTTAAACAACCGTTATAATAATGAAAAAATGTTGATAAGTAATCATAGAAAAAAATTTATAATATCGAGGTTATGCGAAAAGAGTCTGCAACAGGAATTCGTGGCATATTAAATGAAATAACAAAGAACTTACGGGTGTTAAATCAAATAGGGTTAGCTACTGATGAGTGGGATGTACTTATGGTTTATTTAATTGGTACAAAGTTGGATAAAGGAATAAATAGGGAATGGGAAACGTATAAGGCAAAATGTGAAAATTTTCTTAAGTTAAACGATTTAAAATCATTTTTAGAGTCAAAGGCCCAGCTTTTGGAAAATTTGGAGCAAAATAGAGAGGAAAATATTAGTAAAAAACATAGAAGTATAAGGGTGTTAGTAAGTACTGATGACAATGAAAATGAGAAAACAGACTATAATGTTATTGCGGTTTGTTTAAACTGCTTAAGACCCGATCATTTTTATAAAAGTTACAGACGTCAAAACGTGTAAAAAATGTCACGCGAAACATAACGTTCTATTGCATATCAATAAGGCAATCAACGGTGAAAACAGAGTAAATAACAATAACAGTGTAGAAGCTCAAGGTAATGAAGTAGAAGTAGATTCACGTGTTGAAAACATGACAAATAATAATTCGACCAGTTGCGCTATAAGCGAAGTGTTGCTTTCTACCGCAGAGGTAGATGTTTTAGATAAGCACAACAAAAGGCAAACAATTCGATTAGTTTTCGGATCACAATCAAGCTTTTTATCAGAGCGAGCCTGTAACAAACTGGGGCTTGAAAAACAAAATGTAAATATGTCACTTAATGAGTCAATTTCACAAAAATCTGCCCTTTGCCTATAAACTGTTAATAAGCGTCGAAGAATTTTTATTTATTTTATGTTGAAAACAAAGTGTTTCAAGGCGGGCGGCACGTTTGCGCTCAATACATTTCATTACGTGTAAATGCGGCAACGTCGCCTGGTTGCGAGCTGGTTGCTAGGCCGGTAAGGTGTAAAAAAGAAGAAGCAGAGTTAAATAAACATTAGAAGTTACATGTTTGTATTCATTATTGGCACATTTAATTTTGATTTAAGTTATTTAATAGCGCAAGTATAAATAAGTAACGTTGCTTGATGAACACACTAGAAAAATAAATTGTACACGTAAGGTATATAAATTTTAATGGCATCCATATGCCAATGTTGGGTAGAGCATACTAACTACACCCTTATATAACTACTTGTGGTCTTGTGAGCTTACCGTCTATTACCGTCTATTATACAAGCATGGGTGAGTGTTAATATGCTTCACAACATCTTTGAATCGAGTTCATGTAAGTTGTCTTTTCTCACTGTTGGTTTCTTCTACCATATCATAGTCATATTTCTTCTACTAGGTTGGTGTTCTTGAATAAGTTTTCCAGTTATTCTTCATTTGCAATTGTTGTCGTCTATGTCTTCAAAAAAATTATACGTAGCGCCTAGAATACTTGAGATCTTGAAGACTTATCCGATTATTTATTACTCGATTACAGCAACATTTCAAAAGGATCAGCTGGATGATTTAAAAAAATGAATTAACGTTATTAGATGAAAATGCTAGTCCTTTGACAATTTAATTGTGTGGCAGAATATGTAATCTTGTGTAACATTTACAAAATGATATTCTGACGAGACAGTTAAATTAACCGAGCTGATGCAAAACGACACCTTGAATACTAATTGCGTGAGGTAATTGGAGGACTGTAATATCCTCTTTGAATTTCCGTATTCTAGGCCATCCGCGATGATAAATATCGAATAGATCTGAAGCAACTGATCTAAATTTGAAATATCAATAGGACACAATGATTTACAAGAATTCTATTTTAATGAATTAATATTAATAGATTATTAATGGCAAAATTTTTCAAGACAATAATTACGTGCAACTGTGTGTTATTGTTATACGTCCAATGAATAAATATTATCTTAACTCTTGTTATATGAGTCAAAAAATATTGGAGACTCTACACGCGCGGGTCCAATATTCTATCTACATATATATCAGATATTCTAACATATTTCAGTTTTAGAAAAAGCTGGCGTTTAACTTATGTTGCATAACACTTTCATGAAATCTCATTTTTGGAGATTTGGAGTTTTTAATAACACTATAATGATATCACAAAGTTTACTGAGCGAAAAAAGATTGTCACTTTTTCTCAAACGTCAAAACTGATTGTAATTATTCATTAGTTTTTATTCAATACTAAATAAATACAATGTTTTTTTTTATAGATAATATTGAACTCAATGTTCATAACGAAATTCCACCACTAATGTGTATAACTATTTTTTTGAATAGCGCGGAATGAACTAACTAGCCGCTATTCAAGAGTTTCCACCGAAAGACAATATGGAGCTACAGTTTCCTCACGTATTTGCAATGTGTTGTTTCCAGTTTGATTCTTTAACTTTGCTTATAAACATCAGGTCTATTTGAATATGGTTCTATTAACTTCAGTAATTACTATTTGTATACTATTCATAAACGTGCTGGAAATAGCAATATGGTGTTTCCTCCCAAATGTGACATAATTATAAACCCCAAAGACTTGCATAAAATCAATATGATGAATATGTTCCAACGTTATATTTAAGAAATCAATTACTTAATTGTAGTTAACTAACACTTTCTGTATACGGATTTATTGATGCATTTATAATTAACGCATGTCAAGACATGGAGATAGAGCAGCATGACTCCAATCTCAAAGTCACAGTTTACGGGTTGTTTCCAATCATGGTCAAGTCTACCTCAGATACCATCAAGTTAATTCTACTAACTAGAAGCGTGTACAAATTGAAATTTTTTAAACTTATTTTAGTTAGAAGTTTGGCAAATACGTTCACCGATTCATTTTTCACTAGTATCTTGTTTTATCTGAAGTTTTAGATGATATATTCTTTCATCGAACAACGTAATCTCTGATAATGTTAAAAACAAACATTGAAATTAATTAAAGTTAAATATGAGTTTCAGTTAAAACGTCTCAATTAGTGATAACGAAAACCCACACAAAGTGGAATCTAAGAAGGATGAAATGGAAAGGGTTGGTTTGATTTATTTCGCAAAGTTGAGATTGAGATACTTAGTTAGACAAAAATCCACTATAAATATCTTCAGATTATTTGGAGATAAATGACGTTCAGTCAATACTTTTTTGAAGAATTTTTTATTTTTGGTTTGGTAAATATTAGCAATAGTATACCAATTTAAAAAATAATTTATTCAATCTGTGAAATGTATTTTGATATTGATACTGATGTCTATGATCCAATCGGTATATTATTGTAACCTTTACACTCCTTTACACTTCTATTATACACTTCTATTTAACATACAGAATTGTCAGGTCTGGTATACCTGATAGTAAAACCACAGACTTTAGGTTAAAGAATCTATCTCATGACTCATATAGATTCATTCCTATTTCATCTGTAAACTTTACTTATATAAAAGTCGTCAACGTTTTCTAGAAACCCTGTAAGAAACTACTGTAAGCTTCTTCTGATAAAATATCCATTCGTAGGGGTATATACCAGGACGACTCCTTAAGTCTTTTGTGGTTCTGCCTTGCAATGAATCCCCTATCTACGATGCTCAATGATACAAAGTAAGGATTCAACATTAAAGGTAACAGAGACACCAACTGTACCATCTCCCATCCTCTTTCCACGATATCAAGTGATTCGCAACAAATAAGCGTCAAATCAATCATGTTCTCGATATAAAACATCGATTCTCCACCGATATACATATGGAACTTTGACTGTCTAAGTACAAAACTCTATAAATCGAGGAAGGCAATGCCATGAACGGAAATGCGCAGCTTCCCAACGGAGATATCGTACATACGATGGAAAACGAAGAAACCTACAAATACCTGGGATTTCAACAAGCTAAGTTACTGGACCACAGGAAGGCCAAAGCTAGAATCCAGGATAAATAGACGAAAGGAGTGAAGTCACTTATGAATCCGAATCAAATGCAGGCCACTTCGTCCAAGCCTGTTTTAACGCACAATTTTGGATCCTAAAGTGGACGAAAACAGAGCAAGGGGGAAGAGGGCACTAAGGGCACTAAATGGTTAGCATCATCATGATCTCAACCAGCCACATGTTGACAAGGAAACTTCAAACAGATGGCTCACTAGCATCAATTTCTTTCCAGAGTCCAAAGGCTTTATGATGGCTATCCAGGATCAAGTTATTAACACAAATAACTACAAGAAAAATGTTATTAAGGATCCGAACACTCAATCCGACAATTGCAGAAAGTGCCAACAAAGATCAGTGACCACTTATTATATAACATCTGATTGTAGTGTATTAGCTAACACCGACTATCTACACCGGCATAACTAAGTATGCAACATCATTCAAAAGCTGGCCAACAAGTACGGTCTTCTCAATACGTATACACCGTATTACAAGTACTAGCAGCAGAAGGTGCTCGAAAATGACAATTTTAGACTCTACCACGATAAGTCAATTAATATCGACAGACAGGTTACGAATAACAAACCTGGTTGATAGAAGACTCTATCCAGTTCTTCTTATCGATGTAGCTATACCGAACATTCATGAAGTTCTCAACAAACACCAGGAGAAACTGACCAAATAGGCGGATCTCGTATTTGAGATTAAACAGATGTGGCACAGCGAAAATGTGGAAATAGTCTCAGTTATTATGTCAGTAACCGGGCCGTGCCTAAGACCCTGGACGATAGCATCGCCAAACTGGGATTACCAAAAAACACCTTCGCTAACATTCAGAAGGCTGTAATATTGAATACATGCCACACAGTGCGTAAGTTTATTATGTGACCCGAGCCTAATCCTTTTGATACTTTGTATCCGAGATAGGTGAATAATACTGGCTCTAAACTGAGTAGTGCATTAGTCTTTCGCATAATAATAAACTGAGCTGAAACCAAATAAATGGATGTGTGGAGTAATATTTGTTCATTTTTTAATAATTTTTTTTGAATAAAAGAAATGTGTGGAAGAAACATTTAATTTAAAAAAAGTTTTAATATTTTTTATAAGCTGGTGTACAAGATATCTTATATATACATCTCACTGGGGTTTTGAACTGCTCTGAAAATAATGATCCCGATTTCACCTTTATCTCAATTTTCAGCAATCTTTGGAGTATATTATATAACAAAAGGGCATGTTATCAGTTTACTTTATTTCCTCTCTTTTTGATACGCGAATCTGACCAGAGATACAATTTTTCCTTATTCTGGTTTCGAGCGTATTTAAGGAAGATTCCTTACAGAGGGTGATAAATCATATTCCAGCATGGAATGGAGTATTTACATAGGGCCGATTTTTCTGCAGTATATATACTAAGAGAATCTGGGAAAAGCCATGAGGATAATCCACTCTGTTTTCGACTATATATTAAAATTGTTATTTTTTTCGTTTCGATTCTATATATATATATATAGAGTCTTTGCCAGCTTAATTATGAACGAAACACCTAATAGAAATATCTCTATCAACGTCAATTTGAATATTGAATTTTGAATTCTAAGAGTTTGAAAATTTATACAAGCATTAATACTATCCAAAACCACCAAAAAGAAAGAATTCTTAAGGGACATATGATTTCGGTAATTAGAATAAATAGTAATATTCAAAAAATTACCAAACAGCATCCCAGTCAATGGAAATATGTTCAAAAAATTTATAAGCTCTCTTCATCGATTTAAGATTTGAGGACGACATAATACTGATAAGCGCGATAATCTATGAATAACAATTAGCAGATTTTATAGATAACATCACCTTAGAAGAGGTGGAACAATTCATATAGTGTGTAGTGGTAGTTGATGAGAAACATTGAAACAAATAAAAGAAACACAATGGGCCACAGGGAGGAATATTCTGAGTGTAAGCTTGAGGTATAAAATTCCGAACACTGAAATATGTAGGGGCACTAGAATAACCGATATCATAAACAGAGAAGAAGTAGCCATGGAGGGAAGCATTTTGGAAATAAAAAAAGTTTAGACAGACCCGGAAATTAATGTAGGTTGAAAAAATATATGAAATCAACTACTAATATATTAATAAGAAACTAATTAATATAGTTTATCAAAATGTACACTGAAAAGTAGAAAATCAATCCGGCAGTCATTCACAAGCTTATAGATAAAACAGTAAGAAGTTGATGACAACAGAGTTGAGGAAAACATGAAGAATATAACAAACGCAAATTGCTATATTACAACTAATAAATTTTAGTAACTCTCTTTCCAAAATAACGTTCATCAATATAGCTTCTCTTATTATTGAACAAATTACTATCAATCAGTAGAAATTTTGGAAGATCCTTTCAGTGAGTCAAGTTAAAAACAAAAGCGTAGAAAAGAAGCCCATAACAAACATTTGATAATAAAATGCTGAACATGTATAAGGAATGATGTTTATCAATTAACAGAACTATTCTCAAAAATTCCACATGAATGACTATATATATAGATTAACAAGTTTCGTTTGTTTAAAATTCTTAATAAATATTTTCTTTTTGCGTTTATCACATGTACTGAAGTTACCATTTAATGTTTGTTTGACAGAAACCATTTGCTTTCTCTTTTTCTGTATAACTCATAATGATAAATTTATGAGTCTCCGAGCTCTATTATTGTTCTCTGCAAGAATATCCACATAAATCTTTAACAGGAATGTTTCATTTGAGGAATTCAGGATAAAAGTTACGTTGCAATACTACAAGTGTCGTAAATCAAAACTTGGTTTACTAAACCTCTCACTTATGTATATATATATATATATATATATATATATATATATATATATATATATATATATATATATATAGATGTATGGTTGTAAATTTCTTTGTTGTAATAATAAATATATCACATTGTTAGAATATGCTGTGGAAACGTAATTTTTTAGTGATTTTAGGATATTGGGAGAGTCTCATAGCTATTTAATGCGTATGACGTTACAGATAGGTGTTGATAGCTACATTTTTACTTTCCTGTCATGAGCAAATAATATAGATTGTAATGAAATTGAATTGATCTTAGCTTAATTTAAAATGCTAACTTAATTTGATAGTTAATGACGTATAAGTCCGCATTGTTGTGATTGCTATTATTTTTCGGTTGTTATAAATTCCATTTTTCCACGTTATTTAGTGTACTTGAACATAGATCACTATCTTATTCGCAATATTCATTTTTTTTTAACATATCAAACATAAAACATGTTTTTTTTTCATCATGTTGTTTGCTTAAGCTGACACTCCAGATCTGTATAATTATTGTATTTATCTTTAAGTGAAAATTTCCTAGCTTCACGACGGACGATCAAAGCCAGCACAGAATTCATCGTGGTGAATAATTTCGAATATGTTACATTCCATTAAGCAACACTTTAAACTTAAATGTCGATGAGTTTCCTCATAGAAAATGCATCTCCGCGTTTAATGGAAATAGAGAAGACTACACGAATGCCATGCCGCTCAACTGGATGATTAGTTTAATCATTTTGGAAATACGATTAATTTTAAGTTTCTCAAGGAGATATAACAATGCCATGCTGATAATTTAAATAATTTCGTTTAATAATCACATGTACAAATAAGAGCTTAAGTAAATATCAGTGATATTATTCACGAATTACAAAGTTCAAACATAACACATCACTCAATCAGTCGTGAGACTAACTAAGAGAAGCATATTTTTTCCCAAAAATCATCACTAACTTCTCGATGCAGGATTTGTATTTAGCCTAAAAATAGGCTTCAATTTCAACAATTTCTTTTTTAGTGCCAGATCTGGATGAGGAAGCAATTGTAAATACACTAGCTTCTGATATCTTTACGGCCTACGGCCTCAACAATCTCACGCAATTTCAATTTACGATTAGATATAACCAATTCGTGGACTTTTTTTATGTAACCTTATCTAACCTAACCTAACCTAACCACCTCAATTGGACAAACAGAACGTCCACCATCATCAGTGTCTGTACGGACACGTTGAAATTCAGCCAATCAATAACACGTAGTTCTGTTCGATGGAGCAGAGTCCGGATAACACTTTTGAAGCCATTGTCTACAGTATTTTTTCCATCAAGAAGCAATGATAAATTAACGCGAGAAAATGTTTTCAATCCATTGTTTTGAAAATAACAAAAGTAGATCACTTATATGGCTGTCACTTTTTTCTGACTAATCGGAATCTCATGAAATTTCACATATAGTCTTTTGAAAAATGGTACTTCATAAACGTCACATGAATTTGACCATGCTAGCGCCATATGCGTGTCAGTCACACGACTAATGAGTGATGTAACAGTAAAAAACTTAAACTACCGCCACTTTTTTGTATCAGTTCAGTTGCATTCCTATAATTCAATAATATTCCAAAAGATATCATTTACGAGCATAGATTTTTGTGCACAAAATAGTTAAAATAAGTCATTTAGAAAAAAAATTGATATACTAATTTCGTTCCGGAATGGTATCAATATATAAATGTTAAATTATAATTAATATAATTTTTTTAATCGAAAAAAAGAAGATATTATTCGTATTAGTATCTGTACTTACAATTTACCTTCGGTTTATGGAGATGATAACTTAGTTATCGAAAACCGTGTCAAACGCGTAATTGTGAGTGATGGTGTAGCAGTAGTACTTATTGTATTTCAGTATGAATATGAGTTTTTAAATCCATGACTAAATTTTCTGTAGACTTATTGTTATACATATAATCTGGGTACCTGGTCACACGAGAGTGCAAGGCCATGAAAAAGCTAATCACCTGGCGGACAAAGGCAGGACCACTACCTTTTATAGGTTTCCCAAAAAGTCATAAAATCATAGTCATGAAAAATTGGGAAAACGAGAATAAATCAGAAATAAAGCCCCAGGTTTGAAAAAATTCAAAAGATGATCTATGGAGAGTTACTGGTATTCATTGGAATTTGTCCGGTGAAATAGGTACCATCTGAAGAGCATCTCGAGGCTATCCATAGACAAATGCTATACTTACATTCAAGCTTTTTAAAGCCAGAAGGGGAAAGCCACATTACCTCCAGGCAGGTAGCTTACTTCGCAAAGTCGTTGCTACGTGACTGGTGAAGAGTCCGGAGTACACAATATATCAATATCGGTTAAAGTGATAGCGATGTCAGCCTTTACGCCCTAGGTCATCTAATCTATTCTTACGTTATACATCGAGACACACTATTTCACTTGATTCACAACGTTTTTCTTCACCATTTCATTCTATATCATCATATAAAGATCAACCAAGTTATTCGTTTAATTTAACTTACAATATGGTTTGAAAATGATATGGCAAAGTTTGATGATATGGGTCAATATGATTAATTTAGTTTGAAGTTTTGAATTATTTATTTTTTTGAAATCTGCTTAACATCTTGAGTTTCATTTCAAAAAATGACAGATTCTTTAGGAAGTATGGGACATAAAGTGAACTGAAAACTAGGTTAAACATTAGTTTCAATAAGAAGTAGAGTATCTAGGAGACCTATATATTCATATTTTTGAGATAAAGTTTCCTTGACACTAAAATACTGTAGAAATACTTTCCAGAGAGGCGGTAGGCGGTTTCTCTTAGATAGTTCGTAAAATTGCGAATAATAAAGAACTTTCTTCATTGTTTGATGACAGTTGTTTTGATATTGTTCGCAGAATAAATAAATAGAATATAAAAATTTGTGATAAATCTTATGAAGGATAGATCAAATTTTTGGTCGTTTGTATTACTTGAAGTGGAACTTTCCAGAAAAACAGTATTTTGAAAATTATAGTTGTTAGCTTAAATTTTACACTCGCTAACCTTATCAAGCACAGCATAATGTCTATTTTTCAATCGATGTTTGTCAATTTTACTGTGTGCTAATTGTGCTAATTACGATTTGTTATGAAACATTGGAATATTCTTTTCATTTCCATTCATCAATCTAATCTTATAAATGATGGTTAAAAACTAATTTTACTTTTCAAGCTGAATGAAACATAACTATCAATCATAATCATGGTGAAAATTGCGCAAGGAATAACAAATTGTCGAACATAAGAAGGTTTATAATAATAAATCTAGCAATAGGCTTCGTTCAAATACGTTAACTCAAAGCTTTGTTATACTAACCGCAGTATCGATTAGAATAATAAATTTTAGGTGAAGTGTAAACGAATTTTAAATTTATAAAAACGATGCTTTCATTATCGTTATATCGTCGTCGTGACGTAAACTTGGACTTGGTCATTATTGTTGGCCTAAACATATAGAAAAAGTTCTAGGAATCCTCTACTCGCCACACTCTCGACCAAACGCGTTTAAATTAAACAAATTGGCTTTGCTCTTTCTAAAAGGCGGACTGCGGTGGGTAAATGGAATTGTATAATTTTCAGCGAGAACCTTTTAGCACTAATCACTTGATCTATTTTTTTGTTGAATAGGAAAATTGTTATTCAGTGGAACAAACTGTTGGCGCATTTATTTAGACGAAGCGGATTATATTTTCCAGTTAATAGGATTAGATCATCATTAAAATAATATTATTATTTTGTATGAAATTTTAACGATTGGTACTTTCAATTTGTTCTGAATCTAATTATTCTTCCACGATGCAAAGATTCAAGATAATTCATCCATTTTAGTGGTAAGTACGAAAAACAGGCGTGCGCCAACTCATGATTTTAATATCCGCCATAAAATTTCAACTTCTGTTACAATGCGGCAACTCGTGATAGTGGTTGTCATGAAGATTAGACAACTAGTGATTATATAGCTCGAGATTATAATTGAGAAATAAAAAAATAAAAATAAAATATGTACCTATTGACAGTGTATTTCAGTAAAAAATACTTTACATTTTGAACATATAACAAAACACATAAAAAAAATAAAAATATCTTATTTTGTATGTATGTAAGAGATCTGCTTCACAAATTCTGAGTATTAATTTTTGGATTTTCCAACTTTACAAAGTGGATTAGGTACTAAACGTCAGATAATGAATCTGTCACGAGTAGTATTATGTACTCGGACTACCTTTTCGTTAACCTGAAATATTCCCGTCCCGAATTGGCGTATCCTTATCTCAATGGACTTGAAATTCTCAAGAGTTGTAGTGCACCCCAAAAAACCTATGATATCTAGTTCAAAATGATTACAGTTTTTCCATAAAATAATAACTTGTAACTAAATAGATAGATTCGTGCTATGAATATGAAAAATTCTCATAATTGTAATATTCAATTATATTTTTCCTAGGTTATGATTTGTTGCTAATATTTATTCACAATAACTTAAGATTTTCAGGAGAACTACAGCCAGAAAGTCTATAAATAACTAGAACATTTTGTAAGACTAAAATTAACTAAATTAGAGTCTAGTAGATTTAAGAACCGCGGTTTTTGATATAATGATATCATGACATTTAAATTGCTCACACTGTATATCTTCGTTATTCCTGTATATTATTTTGAAATTGTAAGCTATTATTGTCAAGAATCTTGATAAGAGAATATAGAAGCATGTAATAAATAATCATTTTCAAACCAATCCTTTCAAATAATACTTATTGATCTAAATCTTGGAGGTGTTTATACAAGCGACCAACTAAATAGAATGTCGTTTTGTGAAGATATCAGCCAACAAAAGTAACATAATATTACCAATATAGCATCATAAAATAAATCCCACTATTGGAATTGGATACCAGTAGACGGTCCTTTATTGCCATATAGGCAACGAGACATCCATATAAATGTTTTGTAATTGTACGAATATAACCAAAAATATTCATTTATTTATTGTGCGAGTTCTAGGTGAAATTATTATATTATCTAAATCTTTTCAACCCCAATATCAGTTTGTTCTCTATTAATGATTTGACTTGCAGTATAGTAAATCGAAAATATGTAAGACAAAAAACAGAATAATGTATGATGATTGTGCTCAACATGCCTTATGAAAATATTGCTAGTTTCCGAGATTCACTAATCAAAGAAAAGTAACTTTTTTTGTAGAATTTAACGGTTTTTGATATTTTTTTATTAATTTTGTTGTAAGTTTAGCCCAAAAAAGTTTACTTAGGTTTAATTAACACAAACAAGTGTAACTAGTAATGTTAAATTAGAGTGCAAATTATGATTCCTCATGCCAAAAAACGTAAAATTGCCCATTTTCAAAGAGAAATTGTGAAAACATAAAAAATTATTGCGAAAATCAAAATGTAAACTTTGAACACACCCCGTATCTCGGAAACTAGTAATACTTGCATAAATCATGTTGAGCAGAATCATCATATTTTGAGGTCTAGAATCTACAGTTCAGAGATTGGACATTCTTAATGAATCACCCTGTATATTCGGCAAAATTTTTAAATTGCATCTACCTTAATTTAAAGCACTCTCAAAATCAATGGGCATTACATGGTCTTATACTCTATATATTAAACTCATGTACAATATTTTTTAAGAGAAGAAATTTCGAATTGTTTTTCACATTGTGCTTAGTCCCAAAAAATTTAATTCTGTAAAGTGCGGCAATGTTTTAAGTTTATATTTTTCAAGTCACAATGTTTTTAGTTCATAACAATAATGGATAAAATACAAACACTTAAATCAACGAATTCTAAAGTATAGTAAATATTGCAGTACGAATAGTTAGATACCTTTGTATTTGATTCAGTTTTTGAAAATAAACATGCGAAAAGGGCATTTTTTATGTGGCTTCGCATTATTATAGAGTTATTAAAAATATGGATTCTGTATAGAATATGAAACTTTCAAGCATATAATTAAATGATCCTCTGAAGTTGCAGCTGAGGAACAAGAAGAGTAAAATTTTGAAAACAAGGGAATGGAACATATTTATCACAGTTTTATTCAAATATCGATATTTTGGTTCTGACAAACTTAAACGATACATTTAAGAAAGGGACACTCTAAATTAATACATATTTTCAATTGGAATGATAGTTTGTTGAGTTGCTTGTTCAAGATCTCTTAGAATAGAATGATCAATTATCTATTTGAATTACGTAGAGGGAAGTCGGAGCTACAGGGAGGGTGAACAAGTTTAGATTGATGCATTTAAACTAATTTTATTTCTGGTCAATAAGGTTACCTTAAAGGACAGTTGTTATTTATATTTGTCAAAACAGAAGTTCTCAAACTTTTTTTCTCGTAAACCACTTTCAAAATACTAATAACTAGTTTTAGTTATTCAAACCATGTTACCAACTCGTCAAAACTCGTCATAACTATGGAAGTTCAAGTACACTGTTGCTGTAGAGCTTCCCGTGGACCCTGAATCACTGGTCTGAAATACTGACTTGGGTCGACAAGATTTTTTTGACCAACCTATAAATTTGAAGTATTTGTACAAATCGAAGACTAAGGGTAAATACCAATATCCAAATATCTAATCATTAATTCTTTTTATTTCAATATTCTATTCAATATGATTTTCCACCTTCTAAAACTTAATCGTTACTGAAACGATAGAATAAAATATAATTGCATTCTGCTTATATATGTATTTGTTCGTGATCTGATATCGAATATAAAAACTTCTAGTTACTCTAATCTGTTGAATCTTCGTTCTGGGCAATTTATATTAAGGGCAAGTGTCTTAAACTCAAACCTTCCAAGGGTTTCATGGTATCACGAGTGGTTTCGTAATGACTATAGGATTTAGCAAAAAGGATAGATCTTTCAAGTCATATTGATCGGTTGATATCCCTCTAGAGGTTTTAATACTGTATCTTAAGGGACAATATAAGATTAACTACTGTCAAAAATAACTTATCGGCAGATTACTCCCTTTACAATTAGGTCGCTTTTTTCTACAACAACGATTTCTTTTCTTTTAACTCAAATAAAAATATTTGTAAAGCTTACTAGTCAATTTATAGTATATAGAATAGTAGTAAAAAAAATTTAAAAAATGAATATGAGACTATTTTTAATATTATGCGAGTAAGTTTAAGTGCGAAGATAAAAATTATACTTTTAGTAAGTAATGATGTCCAGTTTATGAGTCGCATAATGTTTCAGCTAATATATTTGTTTAAATAGATTAAATCCCCTTCTCATTCTTTGTACAACAATGGTCAAAACATTGAATAAATGTCTTCAACCGCGTGACTTATTTGTTTTTAAAGAGTTCAGAGTAATCCAAAGTTATAGAAAGGTTTTCACTGTTAATGTGTGACAAACAAAAGCCAATGCGGCTGCATCTATTTTCTGTTTCAACTGTAAAGAAGAATGAAATTTTCTCTGTCTGCAATCTATGTAGAAATCGTAAGGATAGAAATGGAAGTGAGATTTCACGATAGTCGAGGAAATTCATTATAATAACCAGAAAGATGGAAGAATTTTTTACTTATATATTTATGTATAATTAGTTTTTGTATGAGATATAAACTGAATATCTTGTATCCAGCCTGATAGAATATTATTCAGGCATCATAAAGTATGTTATACTTACTTTTTATTACATAGCGTACAAAGTGTTCTAAAATAGAAAAAAAATTCGAAGTCAGTGAGTAATAAACTGGTGAGGGATCAAATGGAAGAACGAGATGCTTCAAATTGCAAAAATGAACTTTTTGATAATTAGAAATGCTCGTTACATACAAAGCAGTTCTCAAGGAACACTACACTGTACATATAATTTTATGTCTTTCAGAGAACTACAACTCAATTCAAATATATGCAAAAGGAGTTGGTAAAGAACGAATAATGAATTAAAACAGGCGTTTACATTGCGTTTCTTTAGTAACTGGCAAAATTTCATATTCATATATAACCAATAGACTTGAAATTACTATTTTAATTACCTTGTAGTCATGTTCAGGATTTGATTTTGTATCAACTGCTTATCAGATGTAATGAAAAAAAATAAAACTCTCCATTCACTCCTATGAAGAGTTACTTCTTTTTATTATTCAGTTTAAAAAGAAAATGTCGGTCAAAATTTAGCCTCATTTTTGGACGCTAGAAATTTTGTATATTTGTTTATGAAATTCATAGATTTCCTCAAAGTTTTTTTGTTACAACGAATTAATTGTTATGTTTCGAATATTTGAGACTATTTTATGAATTATATCATAAAATTGTAGAGAATTATGCTATTAAATTGAGGTACAACTACATTTACCGTAGTCTACGTTATTAAACAGTAGCATAAAATAACATTTCTCAATTACATATGGAGATGTTTTCTTTGTTATATGTTAATTCTGAAACCGCACTAACTTAGGAAGTATTTTGAATAGCTGCATTGTATTCAGTAAAGTTACAAACAATACGCGGTTCATCTCAGTAAAATATGAGTTTGAACATTAATCACATACTCGCTCAGTAATTCTGCTTAATTCCTAGAAAACCGTTAATCTAGCCATCTAACCAGCGGTTAGTCTAAGTGACGGCGGCTTAGTCCAACCCATCTGAATGCCTCAAAATTTGTAGTGAGCTTTACCAAAATCCATTTTTCTATCTCTTATGTATTAGTAATAAATTAAAGTAATGTATGTATGTAATGTATGTAATGTATGTAATGTATGTAATGTATGTAATGTATGTAATGTATGTAATGTATGTAATGTATGTAATGTATGTAATGTATGTAATGTATGTAATGTATGTAATGTATGTAATGTATGTAATGTATGTAATGTATGTAATGTATGTAATGTATGTAATGTATGTAATGTATGTAATGTATGTAATGTATGTAATGTATGTAATGTATGTAATGTATGTAATGTATGTAATGTATGTAATGTATGTAATGTATGTAATGTATGTAATGTATGTAATGTATGTAATGTATGTAATGTATGTAATGTATGTAATGTATGTAATGTATGTAATGTATGTAATGTATGTAATGTATGTAATGTATGTAATGTATGTAATGTATGTAATGTATGTAATGTATGTAATGTATGTAATGCATGTAATGTATGTAATGTATGTAATGTATGTAATGTATGTAATGTATGTAATTACCTATTTAACCGAACTATTTGCGTCAAAAGTGATGACATAATTCTTTTACTTCTCCTTCCAGCAAGGTTATTTTCAAATAACGTTTTTATGTTGTCTACGAATAGCTCTCTTTCACAATTGAAAAGAGCTCATATGACGAAACTTTTTTTTGTTAAGCATAAATTCAGTAAGAAAATTTTTCAGGCGGTCATTACATTGTGTTATAAACTTGAAAATTCAAGTGCCTTATTCAAGAGCTATTTCAGTTCGATTATAAAATTTTTTCAACTAAATTGTTAAATCATTCTAGCCACATCATTTGAGTAATGGAATACCGCTCTTCTAGTTGGAATATAAAGCTTTTATAGGTCTTTTGTGGTCCTTTTCTCGCTAAGCTAATACATATGAGGGTTTTTCTCCAAATATTTTTCATTTTATCACATTATAAATATATATGCTCCTGAATAATTGTTATGAACGTAGTAGAGCATTCAATTTATAATGATTTCAGTTTTAGACATCAATATTTTTTGAGATATAGTGTAAAGAGTGTGAGACGCTCATTATAGTACAGTGATTCGTTTTAAGAAATAATATGTTTGGGTTTCAATAACAAAATAAAATATCATTAATTTTCATTTGATGAGGCGAAAACAAATTATTCGAAAGTCATATTGAATGAATGAATGCATATCTTATTTAGATTGCGTTGCTGTTGTATTTCATGTCCTCCGTTAACTTCCATATTTTCAACCCTTGACGGACCCTCATATCACAATGTTCGTTAATTATTCATGTCGCAAAATAAGTTCAATGGTTGCTAAAATCCAATTATTTTCCAAATTGTATTTTCTTTTTTTCTTAAGGTTTTATTCATATAATTTTATTTCCAATTTGCGTTTGTGTATCGTCGATTGTATATTTTACTCGAAATTGTAATTACAATCCTCAAGAAATATTCACGTTACAATAAAAACGAAGCTAATTAAGTGTATTTCAAAATTGTTACGAGCCTACATAAAATTTCACATATATTTGAAATTTAATCATTTAGAGCAGACAAGAACAAGAATTTTATTGTGGGTAGAAACACCCGAAATATGTGAAATTGAATAAAAATGTAACGATGTCAAGTAGCGTAATATCGTGCAGGAAAATTTCATAAGGAGAGATACAAAGAACATTTATCAGCAATTTTTCTGTTACTTTTCTAAGAATTTCCAACTTGCAACTGTGCTGAGATGTAAATGACACTTCCTATGTCATAAAATCAAATGAAAAAGAAGCTTTAGAGAAACGGAAAAATTCATATTTTTTTAATTTGGATAGGACATCTGGTGATGTTATTAAGAAGATACTTATTGTGAAAGAAAATTCAATTTTTTTACTGTCATCGCTCATTACTAATTTATATTTTTATATAATATGATACCATCAAATTAATTGAGTCTAAATCATCTGGAATCTAAGAAAACTCAGCAAGTTACAAAAAGTTTGAATCTGGAGCCAATACAGCAACTGTACGAGTATAACTCTTTCCTTATGCGTTAGTCAACAATAAATTACATTCTATTCTTCTGATCCATTAGAATTTTCTTATAACACAGGAAAATTTGGTTAGGTATGATTTTGGAAAGTGAAAAGTCAGTTCCAAAATATTTTTGTGTAGAATACTCTACCCCCTTTCGAGTAGGGAGATATATACCTAATTCAGTTTTCATTTTTCTCGTCAATTCACGAATGTTTATTAGGAATTAGTTTTCGACCTCAATTTAGAGATGTTAGCACGAATCAATATAAGTTGGGGAATATATTAGTGCATGCGTCGAGAGATTTCTACTAAAATCTCAACCATTTTGGACTCTTAGTTTCTGTTTGACAATTGCATGAGTGAGTCGTTATGAAGAGGAGTTAGAAATTATGTACGGAAACTCTACACTATCTGATTTTTGCGCAGCTGAATTCAAACTTGGCCGTATCGACTCTACCAGCTTATCAAATGGTATTGGACGACTGTCAGATAATATTTAGAGAGACAAAAGAAGCTATCGACATTTCTAATAAACGCATTTGCCATATTATGATTGAACAATTATGTATACGTAAGCTATCCGTGTTTGCGCATTAGAATATATATTTCTCACACCCCATTGAGACAGTTTAAGCAAAATGATTCAGATAATTTACGTAGGTTCATAACTGTAGAAGAACCTGGATCCACCAATACACTCCTGAAAGGAATATAGTCGAAACAGTTTTTTGCAAAGGGTGTACTACAGTAAAATCAAAGACGGTTTTATCGACTGAAAAAGTGACTCACTATTGATTGATGAGGTGCGAGGAGAAATTGCCAAAATGCAACCGCATTTGAAGTAAAAGGAAGTGACTATCTATCAGGACTATCCTTAAAGATTCTTGCAGGAAAGAGATTTTCTTCAGACGAGGACTTTATCGTATACGTAAACGCCCATTTTGATAAGGCAGACGTCAACTATCATTTGGAAGGGTTAAAAAGGTTAGAGTCTCGTTGTATAGTTTTGATATAATTTTATGTTAAAAATAAAAATGATAAGGTAGTCTTTCTTAGGTAAGGAAGTTTTTAAACAAATTTTTTACAAGTTTAATTCCTAATTGCCAATACGTTATCTGAGAAGTAGCATCCTATTTTTACAGTACAATCGGAAAATACTTTTTAGACGACCCCATATAATCGAAACCCAACCATTATAGACTCCAAGGCAATAGAATAAAAAATCTAGCTTTCTAGGACTAGAACAATCAGGCATCAAACTTTAATCGCCCACACCATGGAAAAATGCTTTGAAATTCAAGACCTTAAGTTAAAACAAAAACTTCAGTTCATTTTATTTTGGCTGATTTTACACTGCTCCAATGGACTGTTAACTATCAAAAACATATTACGGTTGCACTGTTTGTTATAGCAAATGTTCCGTAGTATACTGCCATATTCTGCAAACTATTATACAGCAAACTACTAAACCGTTTGTTATTCAACCGCAGTTATTACAAACAATAATTATAAAACAATTTCCTCTTCTCAACTATAAAGTAGATTTGAACCTGGATTGTGATAAAATTGTAACTTGTGGCTGCATTCTACTACCGATCCAATGCCGGAAATGTACACTCGTGTTTGCATTTGCAATTGTAAATCGTATGTAATTCATTTGATATTTGCATCTCAAACGGTATATTTTCGTATTATAAAGATAGTGAGAACGGATATACGTTGTAAGGAATTTCAATAGATTGAAAATTTGTATAAGCGAAATTCTTGTACGAGAAAACAGAACGATCAGATTGTACAATAAACAAAAAATTAAAGGAAAATTGATGGAATATCTTCTCATAGAGAATAGTTTTCATCACTAAATTCACTCTATTTATTTGTACTTGAACCTTGAAAGCTAAAATAATCAGAATTTGACGCACTTGAGATGTGGTTCTATGGACGCATCCTGATGATACCCTGGACTGACAGAATCACCAACGAAGAAGTACTAAGACGCATTGGTCGCAAAAGAGAGCTGTTGACAATTATTAAGATAATAAAATCATCTTACATAGGACACATCTTACGCAATTACAAATACCTACTGCTACAGAACATAATGAAGTAGAGTAGAGAGAAAGAAAGGCATCGGCAGGCTCCGTAACATAAGTGAATGGACAAATTTCAGCGTCGGAGAACTGTTTCACGTTGCGAATGTCAGAGACGCATTTAAAAACGTGGTTGCCAACTTTCAATGAGAAGAAGGCATGAGAAGAAGAAGATGTTCTTTATTTTGGAAACGCCTCACGTGATATCTGCATAGGTTGTCAAAATTCGACATGTCCCTAAGTTAGTACAGCTGTCATTCATCATCATGGAAAAAGTTCTAAGAAAATTTTGCAAGGAATTCTCATTATAAAGCTCTAAAAAAATCAATTTATCATGTACTTGGGTTTTTCATTGGTATTGTAGAAACCTGCCGTATACCTTATATACGAAAACACAAACATTTTAATAATACCTGGGAAGAATAGAATAGTTTTTCAGCTAAAAGTAAAATCTCTTTTGAAATCTCGAATAACTCGGAAAATAGAATGTTTATACTGCAAAACTTAACTTGAAATAGAAATAATATTTTCCTTTCAACTTTTCACTCTCAAGTTTTTCCCATTAGTAACAGAAATTTCTAAATATGGAAGTAATAGTTTTGCAGATTTCAGAAGTTAAATACGTGTTCATGGAATATTATTTGATCCATCCATCTTGTAGATTTTTAACTAACAAAATTTCACTGTTGAGAATAACACCTCGATATACTTATGGTTGTGCCTCAGTAGTTTGTACTCGTATCATAAGACTTCTTGACGTAGTCAACAAAACTACTAGAAAGCTGTAGTATAAATAGAACTACGATAGGCTTTTGTCAAAGTTACCTACCTTATTGGTATTTTTTACTATTTTTCATCTATCTATCATATCTGAACAGGCTTCAATGGTTCAGCTGAAGACTTTTCTGCTAATTCAATATTAAATATTCAGCATAAAACTGTAACTCATTCACAATGGTATTTTTCAACCATTTTATATTGCTTCAGATAGATATAGATAGATAGTTTTACTTCGAATTGCTAGAGGAATCAGTGGTGGCTTTTTGAATAAAAATGAAATGGAAAGTCCAATACATTTCAAATATTCACTAATGTATTTGTAGGATCTGGCATATTCAGAAAAATGTTTTATAAACATTACAGGTTTTTCACTTGATGAAGTGATGTTGGGGATATTAATATCCACCCAATCCAGATACAATACTTTATCAATGTATGAAAACGTTACGAAAATTACTGTCAATAAGGTGGATAATTGTCGAATCACTTTGATTTAGATGACTGATCTTGAAATACCAATTGGATCACACCATACACTTTTCCGGGAAGTTTTGAACATGAAACATGTTGAGATATTTGTTCCAAACATTGCTGAATTTTGACTAAAATGCTATGTATATATAGATTTGGGGTCTCGTATACACTGCGACCCAAAGGATTTATTGTGTCCCCCTTTCTTGCTGCGATAATGGAAAACCCAGTGTTTACAGCTGATACATTAATCTCACTCCTTTTAAAAACTCTAGAATGTGGGACGTCTTTAATTGCTAGAGATCTTCGTGTTCTATTTCAAGCGCTCCCAGGTGTAGTGCTCTGGAGTCCCTTAGTGTTTCACACTTCGAGAGAATGTGGATAGAAGTTTCGTCCTCTGTGCAACAAAATCTGCACGATTAACAATATAGTGACAAAAAAATCGCTCATAGACTATTGAATGATATTTGTGATATTTCAGATCTGATTCAATAACGAATTATTGGTATGCTATTAGAACGTCGAAACTAAAAGCGGATTTATGATTGAAAAAAGGATGTCGAACATGGTTTGACCTTTTCCTTCCATTATAAAAATGTTGAGCATCTTCAGATTATGTCCTAATATTCTGAGGAAATAAGATTATACGTCAATTTACATACATACTAATATTTTTTCTGATATTTTGTAGCAGCTGAGATTTTCACTCCGTCTCATAGTCAAAATTTTTACATCAAACTCTCAAATATACAAGATTTTCCGTGAATACATAATAAAACATTAATATCCTATTAGGTTCAATTACGTATTACTTATTACATCGATGTTATATACATACTTTTCAAATAACTATTATAGTAGGGTTATTCGGTAATCACTTTACGTAATTTGATATAGTAACCGATTGAAACTAATATTCAATCAACAACAAGCTAATAACGGATTTTAGAATTAAACAGGTATAAATAGAGTGGTGTACATTCATTGAATTGCTTTTTAAGCGATTTATAACATTTTGTTCTCGTTTCATGGGAATAGTGAAATAGAACAGACACATTGAGTGTCAGAGGCACAGGAAAACATCGTAGCCAAAGGCTATTAGCTATTTCTCTTAGATATGCTCATTAGCAGCTCAGGGATTTGCAAAACATTGGAAGATCCTTCGGCTTGTTACATCTTTCTTCAAATATTTTGGATATTCCTTTGTTCATTTATTAAATGAATAAATTAACAATGACATAAGAACAGAATGGTAAACGAAACCAATTTGGTCCTCAATATATTTGAACTTCAATTCGTGTCGCCCTAAGTCACAAAAAAGATCAGTCATAATAATTTTGGCTGATAGATCTATCCAACTATCAAATCCTGAATGTATAGTTGCTCAGCTATCCAAAAAGCAAAAACGGCGTTGAAAGAAAATAATTATCCAGATAAAATGATAAATAACATATTCAAGAAAAGGATAAACAAATACTACCATCAATTAAAAAACAAAACAGAAACGCAACATCAAAACATAAAACATTTTTCCTTACTAAATCTACAAGGACTTTCCCAACAATTATCGAATTATTTCAAGTGCCTTGTACTAATTGTGACGCCGTCTACATAGGGCAAATATCTCAGTATTGAGAAAATAGACTAAGAGGTCATCAATACGATAAAAAATAGAACTGCATTAACAAAACATGAAATAACAAAAAACTCAATATAATAATATCCGGCTAAATTCGTATTTTCTGTTTATTTGGAAAACAGACAGTATAGAATAGAACAGATTCCTGTTTGTTAACATTTAAAAATACAAATTCAGTTTTTTTTTATATTCTATAGCATAAGCTACTTTTTATTCAAATCAGCTCTACCTACTCGTTGCTTCTTTAAAAATTTCCATCCGTCTTTCCGTTCTCATCCTTATTTAATTTTTTTGCGCAGTACTACAACTACCAGGTTGTGAGTTTAACCATACTCAAAGTACTCATCCAGTACGCCACAAACGAACAAATTCAACTCAATTTCAACAACTGGGAATTCAGTCGAGGGCTGCAACTATTCCAGTTGCGGTAATATATAGAAATCTAAGGTCTTCTTATCTATAACTGTTTTTTTCGTTATGTTCTTTTGGATACACAGTTGATGTGAATTATCACTTTTCTCAATAAATTCATTTATTGCTGGAAACTTTTCTCAATATTTCCAGCAATAACTATTAATTTGGAGACTCGTGTCCAGGGATAGTTTGTTTAGTTTCTACTATTTAATTCATAAGGTGTTTTTAGCTTCTCCACCAGCTTTGTTTTAACGTCGTTCGTTAAAAAGCTCGTGGGCTTCAATTATTCATTAAAGTTGATAAGGAGATTATCATCCCCTAAATGTAGTGAAATTTTAATGATTCAAATATCACATATCACATGACACAACAAGTCAATTGTTATCAAAATGTGGTTCTTGTTACAAATAATAAGTGAATTGATATTTAAAACAATTATGTTGAAACTTCAAGTCTTAGAATATAAAATATTTATAGAAAATGTTAACATAATCCTCTTAAAAATGAGAATTATATAATCGATAAAATAGGCCCAATTCTGCGAAACGGGAGGGAAAAACATCTAAGAATATCAAAATTTTGAATTCATTACAAATTTAACTTTCATATTTCACAAGATGCTTTTCAGGCAAGTGTGCAAACTAGCAGATCAGACTTATGATATATACTTCTAGTTAGCATCGATTTTAAATGTGGAATTTCACCCTAGCTTTCCTTCTCGATGTCGGTTCATTTGCTATTCAGCTTATACATCCAACCGATTTGTCGAAAACTCCAAATGAGATGGGTATTCCACGAGGATTTGTCGAAAGATGGAGACCAGCTGTAATTATTGGAATAGATGAAGTATCTCCTTATCCAGAGAAGGAAAATTCGGGTTATAAGGGATTTCCCTTGAAAGATGGTCTTGACTTTATCATGCACAAGTTTGGATGTACGTAACTAATTAGTTGGTAATCCGTATTTAAATTAAGTTCAAAGTTTATTAGAACTCTCGTATCGATTTTATTTCGAGTTTTATAATTGATTAATAAAGATAACATTGTTTCAACGAGAATAACCAATACATGCAATCAAATAGTTGACATGATTTTATATAACACCGATTATATATATTTATACAAATGAACTCTATATTTGGGATAAAAATATTGTAAGACAATAGTTTTCTTCTCACTGTTTTTGACAAATGTGGGATTAGTTGATTATACATATGTGGTAATGCTGGAAATGTTCTAATAGAAACTCCGAGTGCTCAACACCAATATAGTCGTAAAAACTCTGACATTACCTTTAATATTGGACCATTTGAACGTGTTTATTTCAGTTGGTAAGCACAACATCGAACTTTGTTGATTGGTTTACATATTAAACATACATTTCATATATCTTTAGAAGTCCTCTGCGATTGATCTTTTACAAAAAAGCTTAGACCGTACAATTCTGTTACACCTCCTATTTTCACAAAGAAGAAAAATGGCAAAACCTCTTCTATGACTGCTGACGTCAAGCTCTGCTTTTGTGTTTTTCCAAAAATAGTCAAAATAATCAAATCAAAAAGGGCCAAGGAAATACTGAAGCGAAGTTTCAGACCCAATAATTTCAAACGATCCCAATTAATCTCCAGTGAGTTATACTCGTACAAATAATATCATACATTATTTCTAAAACTGACAAAACAGTAATTTCCAAGTAAGCTATAGTGGCCAATAATTGAAGCAGTAAAGTAAGATCTTCAAGTGAGAGTTTCATACCCAATTATTTCAAACGATTCAAATTAACCTACAGTAATATCAGAGATTAAAAATCTAGTGATTATTTCCAAATACAAATTTTATCGATTTACTTATGTTGTAAAAGTTATTGCCAAAGCAAGGAAATTGTTCTACCGCATTTTGGCAAAGATTTATTCGGAGAGGATCATTGAAGATATATTTTCAGATGAATTCAATATAAAAAACTTATTCTAAGCGACAATCTTGTAAACAACTAAACAACAGATGATGCTCAAATTTAGTATGATAATAGATAGAGAATAATGTGAAAGAAAAAATTGGACTTGAACAGGCAAAATAGTTTTTAGAAAGAAAAATGAATGATTTTCCTATGTTTTTAAAAGAACGAAAGATATGAACAAAACCGTAAAAAGCTTCTTATTTTATGTAGTTTTTGAATAAGTGTATTCGTGCAATATTTATTTCCATCGAAAATTTTGAATTTAATTCGGATTCTGAAATTCTCCTTTACAACTGAAACCTCCTCCAAATTTTTTCCCTCATTATAATATTTTATCCACTCATTTCTTATTTATTTAGGTCTCCTATTTTCTAGTCATAGAGGAATGCATTAATCTTTGATCAAACGCTTTTCCTAAGTTGTCGAAGAACGGTACTTTTTCAATATTAAGATCTGTGTTTTATCATCGTTCTTCATGAACTGTATCTTTGTTATGGACATTCATAATTCATTATGTGAACATACCCATTCACAAACCCATCAATGAATTTATTTATTGTCGTTTTTTATAAACAAGAAATCAAGAAACTGTATTCACATACTGTATATTTTAACATAAAATTTTTATATTCTTAGAGAATATGTTTCTTGTTACTAAAAATGGAATTACTAAAATATTCCTGTTATACGATCCGCTTGAGGCTGGAACTGAGTTTGCAAAAGATTCGTAAATCTAGGCCAAAAGTAAATTTTCGAACGTAGAAACGTACCACACAGGAATTTTCTAATTGGCCGATAACAATAATTACATGGGTTCTTTGAATTTACGACGTGAGGGACTGAATTCTCGCCTCTGTTATACGACTAAAGTCAATAAATAAGAATGACATATTAAGGGAAGTAATTTGGAGCAATAGAGTCTCGGCACTTCCCCAGTTTTCTTCGACCGAGATCGAGTTAGTGGAACGAATTAGAAAAGAAACACGTTTTGCTTCGACGGATGCATACATTGAACCATTAGAACAGATTGTTTAATAGGATTTTAGTTATAACCAACTCTTTATTGGATAAAGCATGCTCACAGTTAATTCCAGTAAAATCAATGGTTGTATTATCACGAAATTTATTAATGGCTCTTGTTCAAATTTTCCTTGTATTTTAGTCAGTATCACTTATCACCAGATTCATTGAGCATATCAGCGGTATAAAATATTTCCAATATTTAAACTCATATATAAAAAATGGAAATCACAGTGAAGAATATTCCATATTTTGGATTTTCCTTAATTAATTTGTAATAATTTCGGAACAAAATGTTCACGCTTTCATTGTTACTGTTTCATTTAAAATAGAGTGTTTTAACTGATTAATTTATTATTATTTAAATTGTATAGAGTATGTGGTTGTATAATATATGAAGTTTATATTCGAAATTTCAATTTTATGTAGGCAATGATGATTCTCTGAGTTTTGTTTGACTTTCTGAATATTGAAAATTTTATCAATATATCTAATATTAATTAGCTTCTAACACTCTACTCAATCCTCAGAATTATCTCCAGTATATAGTGTATAATTAAGAAATTAGCTAATTTGATTAATCAATTTTTCAACAAGACTCGATTATGAGTTACAGTAGTTTAGTTATATAAGATATAAGTTATTATTTTTAAAATTGATGAAACAATGATTAATTTCTGAGCAGACAGGCTACATCGAACAATACTATAGGAAATTTTATTGCAGTCGTTAAGCAAACTGTTAGTAGTACTCAACTTCAAAAAATAAATCAACAAGAATATTTTATATAATAATGTTAATGCTTGATTCACAGAACTTGAATAGCTTTCTCAAACTGTCAGATAAAACCATTCCAGGATTTCTCGAGATGAAAAAGTTATTGGGAAATAAGTACAAGTTATAACATTCAAAAAGCAATTTCTAAACATTGTCCGTCATAAAATTGATTTCGAGTGTGCAGAATAAAGTAGTTTAAATTCGTACTTTCTTTTTATTGGTCTATCAATTCACTTCTAGCAGACAAGCAAAGGAATTCAGTTTCGCATTCAAGGAACGGAAAACTTTGTGAGCAAAACTATATTTAATTGTGTTCAAAAAGTTACAAGGAAAAAAATTTATTGAACCTAGAGAAAATAAAAAATCAGGACTCTTATTAACCAAAAAAACAAAATAATAATTCCAAATATAAGAATGCCATTATTTTGAAACCATGGAGTGCCTTGTAAGTTATTCTCTCAATGTCGAAATAAAACTGGTGAGAAATTATAACGGATAATACTGAATGTCCCATAATTTTAATACATCATTGCTCCCATTTGCTATTTTATTTATATATTGAGAATAATTTTACAGATATTTTTGATATAAAAACTTTGCCGTTGCACGGAAAGCTGTCTGTTCATTTTGAGCGAAGAAGTTCTTTTATTTGTATGCTCATTAAGGAAGGTACGCAACTAAGTGCAAATACATAAGCTTAACAATGAGGGAACGGTCGAAAACGTAGTAAAACGACAGTAGAATCAACCATGCTTCATATTTTGTAGACGGTCGGTGCCCAACGCAAAATGATAATGTTTCTATTAATTTGACGCCATCTTCCGGTGTTAAATATTTATCAGTTTACTGATTATTTACGCTGCTGTTATAGTAGACTATAGGTAAACAACGATAGATTTCAACTGTCCTCTGGGAAATTTATGATTGTACTTTTTATGCGTGTGCGCTTTGAAAATATTCAACCAGATGTCTTAATACCCTTTTTTTTCAGTGAAAAATCTCAATAAATATTCTTATTGACCAAACTTCCGAAGTAAGATATATTATTATTGATATTCTTTTCTATTATGTGTTCTACCTATACAGTTTCAATCTTAATAAAGCCAATTTTCTTTCGTTGGCAGTTGGCATCTAATTTGAAACAACTTAACAACTAATTAACAGAATCTGTTAATGATCTGTTAATATTTGTTTTTATCGTTCCAAATATTTAACAATTATTTTTGCAAGAAGTGTATCATTAATGTAAAATACCATACCGTTTTTATTTTATTCCCATTTCCAAATATATTCTGATCGATTAATCAAAAATTCCATTTGCACAAACAGTACGCTTTTATAGAAAACAACTATACGAATCGATGCCTGATTGGAGTATTAACAGTATATTATTAGTTTGAAAACTGCTAATAAAGTTTAAATACAACTAAATTGTAAGACTTCAGTATGTTTAAAATGTTTTATATGGTATGTTTTAATTAAGTCTTGTCTATTGTTTTGGTATCAAAACGTTGCAAAATTGTTATAAGTAACTCGCTGGTCATGAATAATTGTTTAATATAACTCAATTAAGGGATAAACACAAAGTAACACATACTTCAGAGTAAGAAAGAAAAAGAGGAGAATTATTGTTTCCAACTATTCAGGTCCAGATCAATGAATGTAGACGACTTGTTTTATGTAGATATTTGTCATTTCGGTTTCATATGAGGTGAAGAATCATAGTCAAGAGTATTTTTCATATTTAAGGCCAATTAGCAAACTCAAGAATATCTACATACATTTCATTTGAAAGCGGTATCAATTTAGTGGAATCTTGTCATTCGAATATCTATTTTTCTTTACAAAATCAAAATTATTCCTTTGAGTGAATACTCACATGATTATCCACGTCAATTTACGCTCAAAAAAATTCAATCAGTGGATTATCCGATGTTGTATCTACTCTGAAGATAACAAAATACTTTGAACCCCTAATATACATCCATACGTGTGCAGTAATATCTAATTCCTAACCTGACAATGTTTAATTATAATATTATAATAGGAATTTTCGTTACCCCTACTAGCGCGCCTTGAAAATAAATCCTTTTTCATTCAAATTTAATGTGCTTCGACAGCGCTGATTGTTAACACAGGAATAATACATATATAAGATTATTTTTATCAAGATACATAATTCTATTCTGTGGTAAAGGTAGAGTAATTCCAGAAACTCTAGATTCCAGAAATTCTAGAAACTTAACAGAACATCAGCTACTATGAAGACACATAACTTTTTCAATGCGTTATTGTCTAGGTTTCAATTGAACTTATGATTTTTCGATTCCAATTCCAAATTATCAAAATACTAATAATGTAACCTAATATAATCGTAAAAAATGTATAGTATTATACCTGGAATGGATAATTCTATACCTAATTAAAAAAAATTTGGATGACAATGACAATTCATGAACGTATGGCTGAATCACTTTCTTGTTATAACATTATTCCATCAAGTATTCTTAATATATCAAATTTCTTGCCTGCAAAAGCTCTTCGAGCATGAAAAGCACATAGCAAACTTGAATATTAACCCTCCCATCCAACCCTGATTAAACTCAATATAATATCAGCTCAGTCGCTCAGAAACGATGTTCAACCATTCTTGTTCAAACGAAACGGTCTAATTTTACACGTGTAACAAAATTTCACAACTGAATTGTAGAACCGACATTAATGAATTTATAATTGGATTTCTCCGTCAAAAACCTAATGAGTATTTGCATTCTGGCGTAAGTGATCCAAATAACTAAATTAAATTGACTACCAGCTCTTTATTCATACTTTGAAAAAAACTAATTTGTAATATATATATATATCCTACTTATCACCAAATCAGTAATCAGATATTCTCATAATATGCCTACTCTTAAAACTTAAATTTGAATTCCGACTTTATTTTTAAAAAATCGACAAATTATTATCAATCATTGACCAACATGATAACTAATTTATTGGTATTTCACAGATAAATGAATAGATAATTTATAACATTTTATCCTATCTATTATATAGTGGTTGTGTTAAAATATTTCTGGAAGTTCTAATTTTGTTTGGACACTGAACAAAATCCAAGTCGGTATGGTTAACAATAATTATAATTTCATTGAAGAACATTCATTACTTTCATCCCATCTAGAAGAACAAACGTGAATTGCTTTATGAATTGAAGAGTGTCCACCGTTTGGTTCATCATAAATGGAAGAAATTTTTCCACAAATGAATTTCTAACCAGTTTTTGGATACTGTTTATTTTAGACTAAGCTAATATTGAGAATTAAATATTAACAAGAAAGTCTGCTTCAAGAAATATAATGTTAATATTTTACATTTTACAAATCCTGTATGTAATAAATTGCAGCAACAAATCATTGATTCTATTTGTTTAAAATTATAACTATAAAAAAATATATATATGAGATTATCCATTCATAATTATTATAATTGAAATAAAAAAATTATTTTCATTTTTCTATTGGGTTATTCTGAATACACCCTGTTAATGTACTGTATATCTCCATAAAAAGTGATATTATATGACATGCTACTGTTCACAATTATAAATCTTTTTGTTCGGTCTCTATAAACATCTGGATTTTCTGAATGAAATGCTTCGGAATAAATGTTAATAACAATGGAATCGTAGAGAGAAGATAAAACGAAAACAACAATGAAACTACATGCCGCAAATTCATGTCTTCGGCATTTATTTGAATAAATCATGACAACGATTTACCATATCAATTCCGGATTAATCCATACATATAAGCGCCAACTTCATGTGGATATCCAGAAATATGATTGTGTCACAAGTTTCTTTGGTTGCTATAATTGCGAATATCCAACAAGGTAATCGAGTTGGTCGAACGTTTTGCGGCTAGATGGAATTCATTGAGGCACTCTGTTTCAAGATGAATTATAATCATATCACTAGGAATTTGTTTGTCAGTCGAGAAAAGCTACTTTGGATAATATGTTAACTATTATTTTCTATGTTATTATTTCATAATAAACTTTGGCGCGGCTGTGGTTGTTGAATGATGTTTCTTCAAGATTTTGAACACTAACAGATATGAGATTAGGTCGAAATATAGGTATTTCTAATTCGAAAACGACGTTCGATTGAGTGAGCCAAATAAGGCCTACCAATTTCAAAAACCTTTCACCTTCTTTATATTTTTATATTTTTATATTTTTATTTTTTTTTGTAGATGATAATTGAACTCATTAAAATTTAGGATGGTACTATACAGCAACGCTCTTAATTTATTGACTTTTTTCATTCTTGTCAATGAAAATTTGTTGAGACTTATAAATATAGGCAATATTTTAATCCTAGATCTGCTCTCATAGACTCCATGGTTGAGAGTTTGATCTGTCATTTCGAAGAAATTGTTTCAATAGCCGTTCGTCCTGGAAAAGGTGCTTATCAAAATAATTGCACTAAAGACAACGTGTGAACTATGCGGAAGGTTGTTGCAGATGTATTTATCTCAATTCGTCAACGTTCCAGCCAATTTGGCATATCCAAAAATAACAGTGTAGTATTTTGTTGCATATTAAGATGTACCCTTACAAAATTCAAATTGTACAATGCATTACTAGAGCGAAACCATCGGCTATTTTTTTACATATTTGCCCACCAAAAATTGATTTTTTAATAAAGTTTTCATATCGTATGAAGCACATATTTATTTGAATAGTTATATCAGAAGCAAAATTTTATGCTATATGCAAGGGCAATACACTAGCAAAGCTTACCTAAATGTGCTGTTTGGTACGGTGTATAATTGTAGGCACAGCATGGACCCGCATCGTGAAATTTTCATCCGATTTCCGCGAGACACCTTATTTGCCAGATTTTTTGTTGTTAAATCAGAGACTATCAACTTAAGCAGAATATTCGGAATGAAATACTGAGCTTTCCACCAGAAACCAGCTAATCACGGTACCAAGAAAAAGGAAGATTCAATCATATTTCATTAATGATTTCCATAAAATATATTCAATGTATAATTTGTCCCAACTCGTATGAAGAGGAAAAGTTTATGAAATATGACCCGAGGAAGATTGGTAACCTTCAATATATATATTTTTTAGTATCCCTTGGTATATAACTACCCTACCCAAGTCAACCAATCGTGTTATAATTTGATGTTAGTAAATATAAATAAATTAAAATTGATAACATACCGGTTAGTAATTGTGACCCTTAGACGGGTCTTTATTTGACGCTAAAATCCTTATAAGAAAGAATCCCTTGAGTAGTTCTCAACCATCTGGATATATTCAAGAAAAATCTACTAGTAAATTAGAAAGAAAGTACTAGAAGATAAACTGTTGTGTTAACATCAATCAGGTTATGAAGATAATCAATGAAACTATTAATTAATAGGTGTGAATACTCATCAATCAATTATTTTGAATGTAACGGTATTCAAATAACGGAACCTTTGAATCAAACGAAATGAAGTATTCAGGAAAATTTATTGAGGAAGGAATTACTCAATGACATAGGAAGATGGGAAACGTGAAATCATTTAATACCCTGAAAAGCGTTTTTAATAAATAACTGTGAGAATAGAATTGCGTGTGATTATGATTAGTCATTTTATCGGTAAATTTCTCCATCCAGAGCAAAAAATATCTTACTGTTATCTCAACAATAACAAGGCTTTATCTAAAAACATATATAGGAAATGTCTCAAAAATAGGAAATGTCCCAAAACTCTCGTCATTGATTGAAAAGAGCAGAAATCAAAAAGCTGTTAGTCCTGCCATCAACATGTTTTTGTACTTGTCGTCCGCTAGGAAAGTGGCTCTATTCTCTAGAGCCTCGAATGTCGTCTCCGACCTATACCCAGGGCTGTCCACAGTTCCACAGAGACAGGCATTCCCGATTCCGGGACCGGAATAAATGTACCTCTGCAACAGATCACACGTCGAGGATCGATACCATGAATTATTAATGGTCGTTTTCTCTCGCTACAGGTTTTTTGTCACAAGGATACAGTTACCCACGTTTCAGTTTTAGTTTTAAGCAAACAACTCGTGAAGTATTTGTGTATCGAGGTTACATCAATATTTCATCTCTTAACACTTGTGTATTTTTGGAAACACGTTTTTTATTTAGCATCGCGATGTCTGCGTGCAAAATTTTCAAACAGTTTAAAGGGTGGAGTATATACTCGTATGTTGTTTACAATTCATTGTCGTGCTTCACCTTACGAGCCTAAGGTTCAACATTAATGGAGCAATTGAAATATTTGAATACATTTCAATGAATTTCCAAAGTTAGTTAATTCAAAATCAGTGAATAATGCGGATAAAACTTTTTGTCGTGTATAAAAACGATGGACGTCTGAAAAATGTGAAGTTATGTTTTTATTTTATCTTGAGAAAAAAGCAACTCCACGTAAAGATTCGTGAAGCTATAAAAATATCAGAATGACATACGTGAAGGTCTTTTTCTTTTTTATCTCATCAAAAAAATAGGATCACGTTGATATTTCTTTAGCCTAAAGATGTAAGTTGATTAAACTACCATTTTTTTCTCACTCCTACATGCTATATAACTCTTCCTGTGTCATACAAAAATATAGGTCGTGATAAACCGTATATCAAAGGCTAAAATAATTTTTTTTTGTACCGAAATCTGTTTAGAATAAATATATGTAAAAAAAGTTAAATTACTTCGAAATTATGTAGATTTTTAGAATGAATTCGCAGTTTTTCAGGTTTTTCTCAAATCAGTTTAGTTTTATTTTGTGTCATATCATATATCGTATTTGTTTTAAAAAATTACTTTTCTAATTGGAAAATTATAGCTTAAATTTAAATGTGAATTATTTTTAATTCCATTTTCGGGAAATATTCAATTCAATAAACTCTTTAGCATTAATCAAACATGCAATCTAAAGTTGAAATAGGTCAGAGTGACTTCCGCTTCCTACAATCATTACAATCTAATTGTTCCGCATACTCGATGTTTTGAGGTTGAGAGAAATATATTTCATATGCGAGAAACGCTAGGCAATGAAGAATAGGTCGATTTATTCAAAATGCTGAAATTATGCAGATTTCTATAGAGGGACAGGCCGAAACAGTTACAAAATGACAAGGAAGGTCTTGAAATTTAGAAATTCATACTAATATTTAAAAACTGTTGATATTATGAGTTTTTTATGTAGAAACAGTCACTTTATTGATTCTCCAGTATTGCAAATCATAGTATCATGAAAACTATTCAACAGCCCTAAGAAAACTGATTTGGTGGGTAAAATTTTCTTATATCTTAGACCTTTTATATATTTACAAAATAAAGCTATAAATTTTAGTTGAATTATTTAGGTTCTTTTTATCATTCATAGATTTTTCGTTCTTATGAATGTGAACCATTTCAAAAAGCAAAAACTATCCGGAAAAAATGATAAAAAACATATTCAAGAAAAGTATATTTAATTAATTTAATTTAATTGATGACTGCTACAAATTTTTGAGATGGAAAACTGAGGAAAAAATAAGTTTCTATTTTGATTTTATTTTTATTTTATTCGTGATGTAGGTTATCTATTGATTAATATAAATGAAAAAATTGTCAGGGTCAATATCATATGTTGATAAAGACTGAAAGTAGTCGAATCGTCAAAATTTTCATCTATCTTTCAAAAAATTGAAAAAAAACTTATTTTACAACAAAAGAGATCTAAAACCAAACCGATTTGAAAACATATATCATACCAATAAGTATAAAATAGAAATAATAAGTGCAGTATCGAACGTTTATAAAAAATAAAATTGAACAAATTCATGCTGCAATAACTGCAATAAACGAAGAAGGAATTCCAGTGATGTGGCGATTATTTGAACACTATAATTTATATTGAATCATATAAAAATAGAAACACATTTTTGTAGATGAATTAATTGATACTGAACGGATAATATTGCTATTGTTACCTAGATGTCAAGGGGACAACGACCACCGATTTTCTCTAAGAAATATAACGATTAAGCCAAAGTTCAAAGCAGTCAGCTGAGTACAGAAATATTTTGAATCTGGATCGCTGCGCCGAGACAATTTCAATGAATTAGGTGGACAGAACAAATAATAGGCGATATAATTAATAGATCAAACAAACTTACCTTAAGTGATGCTCAATCTTGATTATATTATGGTCTCGTTGAAGTAAATAATAAATATGTAGTACCCCCGAAATCGTTTTTTTTATCTATTACAACCCGAACCCTCGCCCAGTGCCTCCCACTTACTTCAATCACTTTAAAGTTGTTGTTGCAAGGGGTATTTATAGGGAGGGAGGGACTTATTTACTTCAACGAGACCTTAATATAATCAAGATCGAACATCACTTAAGGTAAGTTTGTTTGATCTATTAATTATATTACGGTCTCGTCTTGTAAATAATAAATATGTAGATGTTTAAAGTTTATTGCAACAACAAATAAACTTATATATAAAACAAATACTTAATCGTAAACTGACAGTTAAGAAGCTAGTACAGTTTTCGCAAACTCAGAATTATCTATAATAGGGCGATTATAAAAATTAGTAAATGTTTTCGAATCCTTTGACCACCCCACAGCTAATCTTATATTATTTAAACTGACCCCGGCACTAGCAGCTGAAGAGGTGGAAGCATGTCTTGTACTTTGTGGTTTAAATATTGCCATATCCACTTTTTTCCAGCATGTTCTTGATCCACCGACTGATAGTAGAAGCAGATGCTTTTCTATGGGGTTTTTTAAAAGTGATAAAAAGCCAATCACAAGAGTTTCTTAAATTTTCAGTTTCGGTAATATATTTTTTAGGCGCTCTAGCTATACATAATTGAGGATCATCATCAAGGAAAGGTAGAACCAAAAGAGGTTGAGATCTATTTACTGCAGATGTTTTCAAACGCTTTGATTTTTTATTATGATTTTATGAGGTTGGATCTGTTCCATTCCTTGCTCCTGTGTTCCTGTATTTTTTTTATTTCCTGTTCCATTTCCCTGACTCCCCTTTTTTCTTCTGGGTTTTGTGTCCTTTGGGCTCTTGTAGCTATTCGATTTTTCTCCCTAATCAAATTCCTCAGATCGTCACTTATATTTTCGAGTCTGCTACGGTCGTTGTGGTACTTAACCTAGAGAAAAAAGGTCATAAACCATCTAGCCACTCTAGACAAAAAAAATAATATAAAATAATATAATATAGGTTTATTTTTGAGCATGAGTTACTCTAAACTCAAGTTGATTTATCTTCTAGGATCTTTCCACTCTAGGAAATTCCAAACTTGTAAACCGTCACTTTCCACTCTTGGAAATTCCAAGGTTGTGAACCATGTCAGTTTCCACTCTAGGAAATTTCAAGTTTGTGTCCTCATGTCACTCTAGTAGATATTTTAATTGAATAAATTATGAGCATTCTTGGTACATTTTTTGCTCAACGTAGTTTGCTTACCTGCGATTACTGGATTAGAGTTGTTATTTTCGACTTCGAATACATCTTCCTTCGCTGACGAGCAATCAGAATTGAGCTCGTCTGTATAATCCGAGCGGCTACTGCTTTGTGAATCTTCCGAGGAATGGTTTGGTGAACGACGATAACGCTCTTGCTTTTGCTCAATCGCATTTAACCTTCGCATTACTGATTTAAGCATTGTTTTTATCTCAGCACTATCCGATCCTCTGTTTCCAGATTTTCTGGATCTCTTCTTTCCCCCGCCCGCCATTTAATGTAATAATAAAAATATTTAATTTTGAAACACGATAATTACACTATAATTTATAAGCTTAATCGAAAAACCCGTGTGGTCTACAGAGGACAAAAACGAAGACTGAAGTAAGTGGGAGGCACGGGGCGAGGATTCGGGTTGTAATAAATAAAAAAACCGGGGTAATTATACACTTTCACGGTCATCTGGTTTTTTGGGTCTAGAAAATCGAAAAATGGATGGATTTTAATAATCTTGGTCTCAAAATGTTCCATTTTACGTCGGATTTATAAAAAAAATTAGTAGAAATAGCTGGAATGAAAATTTTTCATAGTTTTACTGTTTTAAATCGTAAAAAAAAACGGTTTTGCAAAATAATCCTTTACAAAAAATTATCTCATTATCAGATAAAGTTCTTATATTATTTTGTATTCTACATAAATTAATAAACAATTTAAAAAAAAATCCAAAAAGAATGATTTTTTCAGTTTTTATAGCTTAAAATGAAATCGATGAAAAACAATCAATTTCCGTGAATAGTTTCGTACTATATTCTTCAATGTTAATAGTTTTTGGACCATTAAAAATCGAAAAATAGATAAATTTTATAATTTTGGTCTCAAAATGTTCCATTTTACGACGAATTTATGAAAAACACGGGGGTAGTGGCTGAATTTGCGGTTTTTAATAGTTTTAAACCTTAAATAGTAGAAAAACTCTTTTTTTTCAAAATATTCATTTTTTTATGTAAATTGCGAAAAAAAATATACGAACTTGATTCCACGACGTCAGAAACAGTTACGAAGGATTATATGTAGAAAGTCATTTTTTTTGCATTTAAAGTCATGAAACTGTAAAATATATTTATTTTTTTCAATTTCCGTATTTTTTTTTTGTAAATCCGCCGTAAAATGGAACATTTTGAGACCAAGATCATTAAAATCCATCCATTTTTCGATTTTCTAGAGCCAACCTAGCCTAACCTAACCTAACCTAACCTAACCTAACCTAACCAAAAAACCATGTGACCGCGAAAGTGTATAATTACCATAATTTTTTGTAAAGGATTATTTTGCAAAACCGTTTTTTGTACGATTTAAAACAGTAAAACTATGAGAAATTTTCATTCCAGCTATTTCTACCAATTTTTTCTATATATCCGCCGTAAAATGGAACATTTTGAGACCAAGATTATTAAAATCCATCCATTTTTCGATTTTCTAGAGCCAAAAAACCAGGTGACCGTGAAAGTGTGTAATTACCAAAACCGGTTTCTTTTAATATTGTGGTCCAAGAGCGCCGAAACGGGGGTACTACATATTTATTATTTATAAGACAAGACGGCAATATAATTAAGATTATGTTAACCGAAACAGAATTTGCGACAATGCGTACAACTTCATAAAATAACAGATATGAAAGAAAGGGAGCAACATTATTTGGAATAAATAAAAAGACTCATGTGGAAACTCTTCAACATTGAAAAATTGATTCGTTCTACGTTATATAGCATTTAAATATCAATGTACCTTAACGACTCTTTAAACTGATGTAAAACTTTGCTCGTTATTATTTTCGAGAACTCTTTATAAATTTTATGCCTTCCTCGAGTTACATCAACGAAATGTATTCAGTATACAGCCTACATAAGTATCGTCCTCATTATAAGCAATCTATATTTATATATTTTAAATACAGTAACTCATATTTTCCAAACAACAGCGATTTGTAGACAAACAAATGATAAATATTAATGAATTGAAGGCTCATTGCCAATGTTTGATCTACATTAGAATAGCATGAAACGAGAAGGATTCAAATTTATTATTTAAATGGAAAAGAAAATTGGAGAACTGAAAATGCCGAAAGTATTTGTTCTGATTAAGCCGACGATTTGAGAAGGGTGAAGTTAATATTTAAAAGAGAAAACCCGGGAACTTTCTTTGCCGTAGTAAGTTAAATGATACTTTTCACGAAAAGTGCTATTATCTCATTTTTACAGTTTTTTTAAGGGCTGTTTTCAATTTACTCCAGTCTACATCTTTGGTTGTTTTAATTCGGCTGCGTCCATATCAATTGTTCCACTTAATTTAAAAGTTACAAATTAATTCGTTCGTCTCTGTGTCCTCACTCTACTGAGAGTAATTTGAGCTTCCATTTCAATCGGGTAAATGCCGAATCTACATAAATGAATATTTATTTCATTTAAAAAAGTACATGTTAATACAGTACATCCAATTTTTCAGATTGGTTTACGTCTATTCCATAAAATGTTATATAATACACGTTTATCCGTATTTTTACTCAGTTCTCAGTTTACACTCATTTCTGCTATTCTCATTCTGTTAGAAATATATTTCTGAGTCAGTAGAGATTATTGTTGCTTCAAGGTATTCAAGAACAGCAGTTGATTTAGTATCTTTACAATGTTTTCTGCACATTTTTGATTCCTGGTTAGTTAATCATCAAGCTTTTTTTATTCTAATGATTTCGCAGTTGCGAGATAAAAAAACTGTTCCAATGCAGTCACCAAAAATGGGTGAGATTATAGTCGAGAGATTCACCAGATCAAAGAGCTGTTGTGAGTTGTTAACAGAGCATTATAAGCTAAGGGAAGCACATTCTTTGTGACTGTTACAGTTTATCAAAAGTGTGTTTCTCTCTGTACAAGTCTTGGAATAGACACTGGCAAGGAATAACGGGAAAATTCGTAATAAGAATCCTCTAGCATGTAATCTAGACATAGAGTAACACAGTAGATCTGGAGAAGTCACAGTGGAAAAATCTACAGACCAACTGTGTAGAATCTATCGATCTAAATAAATATTGCACGAATAAATCAAATTTAGGATACTATCAGCATCATCATAAGAAAATAAAATTTTGGTAATAAAAACTTTGCTTTTCTATTGAATCTACTCATATTGACGCAACAATTTACAACAACAATATATAAATTTCTCTTGCTAATAACTTCGGCATGGAAAAATAAAAAATAAAAATGTATTTCTTAAAATGTACAGTGTTTTATATTTATTTTGCATGTATGTAAAAACGGTAGTAAGGCATAACAATCTTCATCTTTATATAGAATTATATCGTGGCTTAAGTTCTAAAACCGCGTTAGTCGTTTGACGATATATCACGATAGATCTTGTGAATACATTATTTATGAATATTAATTACACAGTTATGACACTGACTCATTTCAATATTTGTAGTCGTATGATATGTTCGTGCTTGATGTAATGAAGTTTTTTCGATATTTGTTTTAACATTAGTATTTTTACTAACAAGGTTGTCTCATCATCCAATTTCATTTTATAGAGCTTTTAACTAGCGCCTGACAAAGCTATTATTGACACAATTGGAAATGAAAAAACAATCGCAAGAATCAAAATTATTATTTGTTGTTGAGTAGACATTATATCTTATAGTTTTATTCAATATTGCTTCGCTTAAAGCCAATGTTTCTAAAGAAGAGTAGCAACTATTAGTTCGCATAATTTTATTTTCCATTTATGGAATAAATTGTACTCATACCTTTTCATAATTTTATCATCCAAATCAATAGATATCATGTGTAATCATTTCAGCTTTACTTGTACCAGAGATTAGAATGTTCTCTTATTTTATGAAGAGAACAAACACGAACAAATGTTACATGACATAATAGTGATAAAAATCGATCCGAAAAAGAAAAAAATCACCTCGTACTTCAGCCGCAGCAACAATTATTAATTTCTCTCAATCTCAGTTCTAGGATAGAGATAGATATTCATGTATATTTTGAAATTAATTGCTTTGTTATGTATCACATTGGAAAATCCTTATCTTTTTCTTCGCGTCTAAAGTAAGAGAGCATCTTAATATTTTATTAGATAATAAACCTCCGAAGTAACTATATAAAGAGTTTTTAACGAGAACATAAAATAAGTGATGACCTGGTTGTCTCAAAAATTGTGCACGTTAAGATTTTAATTATACTCCTTGCCGGTGAATAATTGCCTGTTTTACATTGAAATTACTACGCTATAATTTATTCGTACAGCGTTTCTAACTACTTATTCATGATAATAGATGATACGTTGAAATTAATCTGTAATTTATCATTAGTTTTTTAGCATTTAGTTTCATTCATCATTTAATAAATTAAGCTGTCATATTTGTGCGGAATAGATTATTAGAATAACTATTTCGAAAACTTAAAAAATCACATTTTTTCGTCCTATACATAAATAACTCATAATTAATCGTAACTTTATGAAGAAATGAATGAATAAGAAGAAAATCAACTACTCTGTGCATAGTAATATGCCGTCTCGCAGTAAACTCAAATTTTTAATAGGTAGTACCTGTACCTCTCCCAGTACCTGATAGTGTGTATTGACAACGAGAAGATCGTCGTTTTTTAGAGAAAAATGTAGTTCAATATAGCTAATAACCAAAATAACATTAATCTATACAAAACGTATATTTTATTTAACCGCAACTAACAATTTTGAATATTCTTCCAAAGTGGTAGTTTTTATCTAAGTATTATACTATTAAATACTTATCCCTTTTTTTTTACAAGCACATTTGTAGGGGCTGGGCATCTATCCCAGATTTACCCTATGTTTAACAAAAATATAACTCAAATTTTCCTATTCATTTAAAGATGTCCAAAATATTTTCATTAAGTTTTCATATCTCACAACCGATGCTAATATGGTGATTTTTACTTCGTAAATTTTATCGCGCTTTTCAAATGGAACTCAGGAGATCGTTGGAAAGTTCTACAGCGTTGAATAATTCATAATATTCATAATAATAATATCCTTATAGGCTTTGTTGCAGTTATTGATCATACTTCAATAATTTTGTGGAAAGTTTGGTATAGAAAGACAACAAAAGAATGTTTGACATATTAACTTCACTACTACAGAGCAGTTCGATCTGATTTTTCTACTAGAAACTAATGAATAGGAAGGAATTTCTATTATTTATCCAAATAATGGTATAATATTTATCTAGACAAAAAAATGCAACAGGATCTACCGCAAATTTATCATTCTCGATGCAGCGGTCGTTCAGGATTTAGAGAGAGGAAAATCCGACGCAAGCTAATTTGAGAAATCTTACTTTTTGCAGCGGTGCAAAAATTTTGCGCAAGACCGAACTTCATTTTCAAATAAACGTTACCTACCCTAACTACGAATACATTTACCTTTATACATTCATTTGTACAAGTGGAAACGGAATTTTAGATTCCTAAACGATTTGAACTATATAATTAAAATCGTAAAATTGCGAATTGGCGAGATAATAAATAATTTGAGAACAGATGCTGTACTTCACCAATAAAAGTTACTGATATATGATTTATACTATTAAGTCACAAATATTTCAAGAAATACCTAATTATCAAATGGTTTTAACCAAGAGTTGTAGCTACATTCACAAATTGATAGTTGATGTGTTTATTGGTTTCACCTATTAATTCTAATTTGCAAATAAGTAGTTATGTTTCCAGAGAATTGGGAGATACGGTGTTGTCATTATATACGAGCGCAACTAAATGTTCTCTCTCAAGTGGAAGTCAGAAGCGGGAAGGGATCAAGATCTATTACTATTACTATCAAATGATTGAAGACTGATATGTATTGTCTTATGAAAATTCAAAATATCAAGTCAACAAAAAATAAAAGAAGTAAGTTTGGTGATTCTTCAAGAGCTAACTCCTAATTCATACATACAACTATGATAACTAACAGCAAATTTAGTAAGAAGAATGATTTAACAGTGATATCCCTTGAAATGTATACAAAAGTAATAGACATTAAGTCGAAATTTGTCATGGAGTGTCTATAGACATTCAAGAAACTCTTCTTTCTGTTTTGGGATAAGTAAAATATTCTGATTTACAGAACATGTTTTGTACAAATTGATAATATTTAAGACTCTTGCAACCGGACCATGAATCAGCTATGCAAGACTAAAACAATAACCACGTATATTAGATCAAGGTTAGGTTTCTCTTGGGCTTGGCTTTGTTTTTCTCGTCACCAATTACGATAAACATTAAAGAAGAAATTCTTTCACAATTTATACTCTTTACAAGTCGCCAGAACATATTTTTTATTCTAGCGTAGCATAGCAATGCGATTAATACCTTGACGAATTCAACCAAAGGTGTTGATTTCCTACCGGATTGTAAACTCTCCTCATTTCACTGACAATATACAAAGTAACACAGATTCCTTGTCCAATCGGATCCGATAATGGAGGAATAAACTACATATATATGACAATATAAATCACCTAAAATTATTGACATTCGATACTCATATTTGCATGGGGATAGTTGTGTCCACTTAGTGACTCGACAATGTTTCTGAACTCTTTTTTTAATTATTATTTACTGGGTTTTGTCAGAAACAAAAACAATTTCTAGCTGAAAGATCACTGAATTTTGAGTACCACTGCAGAACGAGAAATTTTCTACTGTACTGTACTAAATGATGACAAACAATTTATATCACAATCTGTGCTATTTTTTATAATGCATAAGTCTTGAATTAAGTTTAAAACTACTTACAATGCCCCAACGCAACAGTACAATGGAAAATGTTCTTAATATTTCTTATGAAAAAGTAGCAAATAACAAGCGTTTCCCAACCAGAATTGTTGATTAACTGAACTATTTCGTTTTCTTTAATTATTTTTCGGTGTAGCATGGTAATTTTATTCAAGTTTGCGTGCTGTATTTCGCGACGAGGTTTATAAAGTTTCCGACACGCAAAAGCGTCTTCATACTAATCCAGACACTTTTGAAACAATTGATTAGGGGCATACAGTACAACCATTGTTTTATACCATAAATTAGATGAAAGTGGCGCATTTACTTTAGGTAATTTATTGTTGGAGTAAAAATATAAATTGGGTAGTAGATGTAAATAGCTAAACTAAGCGAAACTGCGGCAGAGCTCGTTGAAAAGTACGTTTATCAAAGTATGGTCATATATTTCACCTGTGAATTCAGTATTAAGTAGAAAAAACATATCAACGTTTACTTTTTTTAATAGTGATTTGAATGGATCTACTATTAGGTTCAGTAGAAGCTATTTTGAAGGTCAAATACTATTATACCGATTTTGAGAGCACCATTACGGTTATGTTAGTATCTTAGAGAGCTCTCTCAGGTCCCATTACCAATCTAAAAATCTGGAAAAATCTCTGCTATATGTGATAAAATAGCATTATAGAGATTGGATAACATATTTGAATCAATTTTGATCGATTCACACAATAAACTGGCTATAATATTAGAATGATCTGTGCTTCATACAAAGGGCAAATAAGCTCTCGGATTTAGTATTAGGCTTTATAAATGTAATAATAATCGATCTAAAATACTTGAATATAGCTTAAAATAAAAAAGTTATGTTCATACCACGTTATACCAAACTTCCTATATATAGAAATAAATTATATTTCGTTCTAGTCATTATTGGCCATTATAATTTTTTTATATTATTAATTTAACCTAAATTAAATACTAATTATTAGTTCTTAGTAGTCGGTAGATTTATAATAACAAATATTTGAATTTAGATATTAGAAGTTTATTTGTTTGAGATAACACTTCTTCTCCAATTAGAGAAAGAAGAGGTTTGTAAGTTTTCGCTTGCTGTAAGTCTTATTTCTTTTCAAATTATCAATCAATCAAGTATCAGATGCTCTACAACAGGGGTGGCCAACCCAAACGATCTTGCGGGCCAAATTAGATTAGAATTATAATTTTTGTTGCGATTACTTTGTTAATAATAGGAATTCCGTGTGGGCATTCCAGGATAATCTAATGGTACAAAAATAAATTTAGGTGAGTTTTCTTTAGCTAACTGATACTTATTTCTTAAGCAGGTATATATACAATACAGCTTACGATAACTTTTATCGAGTTTAGTATAAGTTTAGAGCATTTTCAAATTGGTGTCGGTGTTTTTTTTTTTAGTGTCAGATTGATATTTTTAACATATATATTATTTTAATGAAGATATGTGATCAGAGTGGGAACATGTTGTAAGGAGAAGTAGAAGTTGATTTTTGGATTCAGGCTCAGGCTCATATTTCCTCTCCAAAGGTAATAATTCCCTTAGAAACGATATGTTTTTGATATACTTGCTTTGATGTATGTTTTAAGGTCATAGAGTGTATGAAACTCTTTCCTGTGTGTATACTATAATTTTCTAACAAACGCTAGGTAAATTTTTTAACGCTGTAGTTGATTTGGATGAATCAGTGTGAATCAAAAACAACTTGCTGATTCATTAAATACATTTTTTATATGGGGAGAATGTGCTACACAGAATGTGAGGGATGTTTCTATATGTGGGATTTTAACGATCCATTGAACAATATCTATGTAGTAACTCAAGATCAAGATCCTTTTGTATAAAGACAACATTTTGAGGTTTTGTTTTCAGCAAAATGTACAGCTATATTTTAATTCTGCAGGAATATCATTAGTTAGAGATATTTTACAAACGTATTTGGAGGAAAGCATTGATTGGCTTATTTCCGATGCTTGGATGGCGCAGTCAATTCGAGTGATGCTTATATAGCTTTGATTGGACGGGGATACATTTTTTTAACGAGGCTTTGCGGCGACTTTAATTTAATTAATGTAAAATGCTGATGAGCTCCTCACACTGTGATTCAGCGGAAACAGCAACTCATCGGTTTCTGTAGGAATGGTCGAGATAATTAGCGTGTTCTTAGATAAGATCAAATTATAAATAAACACATGTGTAAAATTTTATATATATTTAATATAAGATAGGTCGTCTGCTCATGAACTGACCTCCATGCTATGATTTATTTACACTAATCTGCGGATTATAACAATAATATTCATAAATATAAAATACTAATTGAGGTTACTTCCATTTAATGGAATTTAATCAAGCTATAATGTTTCTGTTATTACAAAGCTATCAAACAAATATTATACTCATCATCATAATGATATCTAATCTAGTAATCTTTGTATATATAAAATAATCCAATATTTGCTTACTAATTTGGTCATTAGAGTTATTTACAATCCTCATGAATGTATAAGTATATTTCCTTCCACAAGTTTTCATCACCCTCGGAACTGTGTCGTATGTTATTTGTTGCTTTTTTGCCATAGAAGGTATCGAAGTTATTTGAAATATTATGTCTCAAGCCCTTATTTGCTGTGATCAGCAGGGACAAGTTTGAGTCTGTTAAGGCTTATCACTCTGCTATTATAACCGTTTCAGTGAGACTATGTCTGTCATGAAATATGGATTTTGAATAACACATAAACTTCAAGTTTAGTTCCAAATTAAAAAACTGCCGAAGAAAATCTAGAAATGTTGAACCTAACTATGATTATTATTCTTAGACAGAAATTCAAAGTTTTCAGTGGACAATCAGTAGATTACTCAAGAAAATAGGAAACTCTCAAATGGAAATCGATATCTGGCTTTGGGAAAGACTTTCTTGGACACTATGACACCTAAATAGAAACAACCTACGCATTCTTACAGAGAAACTGTAACATATACTTATGTCCATTGCAGCTCGAACAAAAGAGGGACACAATAGATTTTTCAGGCCGTAGTGCTTGTACAAACGATTTATCCAGCTATTTAGTCTATCTTGCCGTATAAAGGTCCATCACTAAAAATTGGCATCAAGCCCTACAATGTGCGAAGAATCAAATCTAAAATATGAATATTTTTATCATGACAAAGGGGTGTCCCCCAAGTCTCTTTCGATTCGAATGTTTTTGTAGCCAAAAGTCTTCACTGTCCATATCCGCTACACTAACCCTTCAGAAATTTAAAAATGGTAATGGAAGGGAAAAATTTTGACATAATTCCTAACATTGAGGACACGGAGCTATTTTGAAAGAAGTCTTCTAGACATGCTTTCAATTACTTTGAAGGAGATTAATACAAATCTTGTCACCGTCTTACTCTCAATAATTTGCCGTATTTTTTTATACTTATTTAATCTTTATGTATCATACTCAGAAGTAGTTTCGTATATTGGATTGATTCGCATGTTTTGGTTAATTTTGAAAAGTTTTAAACAAACTGGTGAATATAGAAGCGTATCACGAAATCCTCGTATTTCTGTGAAGAGATGTCGTGTTTCAAATCTTTATTTAACATCAGGAGTGAGAAATTTTAGTACTTTTTCAAAATTTTTATTTGATAATGAGGTAGAGCTTAGATTATTTTTTTTTGTTAAGTATTATAGCGGGATAAATAAATTATCAATATTAATTTTTCAAATTATGTGAACCAGTCGGTCATTAATCACGAAATTATTTTAATTTATAATTGTGATCGTTTATAATTTATTAATAATTTTTTTTTCATTCAATTCAAATATTCAACAGATGGATGAAGGCTATTTTTCTTATAATGTATTCAGAAATAATAACTGTCACAAAGCGGATTTCGATTATACAATTAATTTGTCAATTGACAAAAAATGAAAAGAAACGTTACTATGCTGATAGTGCAAGCGGGTATTAGATATTCTAGAAACATATTTTTGGCGACCCAACTGTAACATTCGCTGAATTCGCGCAAAATCGCTCGTGCTTCCTGAAATCTCTACGTGGAATTCTTTTTATGATTTTAACATTGTTAATGCACGACGAAGGAACTCCTTTTAATCTTCAACTTCGACTGGATAATATCATTTGAATATTTGATTTTTATAAACTTTTTAAGTATATTGAATAAATAAAGAAGTAATAACAGAGAATTGTGCAAAATTCAAACAGGATTTCTCATAAGTATTCCTCAGAATCTAGTGACTTTGAATTGTGTTGTTGAAAAATTATTTTTCAATACTAATATTTTAAATGACAAGATATTTTATTTGCTTCTGATGTCGCAGTCGTCCTAAATGTGCAACTCTCTGGAAACAGATTCTTTCATGCAAAAAACTTTACAATATTATCAAGATATCTGGAATAGTCTGAAGGTAGTATTCACGTGCAATCGGGCATATATATCCAGAGACTGAGTTTCTTTCTGCAAGCAACCTGGAACATTTTTAATTTAGTTTCGTGATTATGCCATTGACTTGTGAAAAAAAGGAGATTTGATGTGTTAAATAATTCTGATTGAAATTAAGAAAAAGTTTAAAAATATATTTCTTTTGAGTTTTTGTTTAATGAAATATCTGGAAAGTTTTAATATAAATGGTTTCTTTTGATTTATGAAAATATCATGTTTGATGTGATCAAAATTGCTACAGAATTTCAATCAAGAATGCCGAAAGGGTCAATCCTAGGAGGGGAAAAACACAATAAATTAAACCTTCCATATATTTACTCTCAAAAATACACAAGTATATAAAACTACATTCTCATTCTAATCAAAGAAAAGTGGTAGGAGATTTCTTCTCTTTTGCGAAAACTGATTTATTTTTCTATCAATAACCTTGCGTTTACCATTTTTTACAAAATCTCTGTGGACACTTAACATACAGAGCCCTGAAAGCCTTTATGGGTGTTGTAAGATCTTTCAATGGTTATTGTGGTAGGAGGTAAAGTTTTTTGGGAAGAACTGACAGTGGTTATCTATTAACTTGGCAAGTTCAAGATGTTCGACGTCAGTTTCGTCATTGTTAAGCTTTGACATCCACATTTTGATCCAGTGTAAACAAATTTCTTACATCTGAAACCGTTGATGATATTCATATTGAACACACTGTTTACACTACAACTACACCAACACTCACAATTACACTGTTTGAGGCGCATTTTGATAACCAAGTTATCGTCTTTAGAGAGAAGTTTACCTTCAGAAGACGAAAACATAGTTATCGAAATGTGCGTCAGGTATAGACAAAGAATTTCATGGGACTCAATTTTTGGAAAATTATATTTTATTGTAGCATCTATATGAGAAAAAATACGAATATGAATATAATTTTAAATAGATGTCAGCAAGTGACAGGAACTGTTAAACAAAGTATATATGTAAAATATATTCAGAATTTTTGTAAAGTTCATTCGATACTTTTACTCTTGAACTATATGTGACTAGTACCGGATAAATGTAAATTCGATGGAAGACAGTGGAGAAATTTTTTGTTTTTTTTAGTATATCAACAATTTTCGAATAATATCAGTGAGCTTCCTAAAACGGTACCTGATTTATTTATACCTATAAATGCCATCAACATAAATAGATGGAAACAGAATGAGCAAGAAATCACTTCCCGTATTTCTAAAGATCACACTCTAGTGACACAATCGATTTCTGTAAACTTGTGGTTTCAATAGATCCTATTCCAAAATTCGGAACGCGAAAGAACACTAAGTTAGCTAACATGCAAAACAATAAATCAAGTGAATAGCAGACAAAGACATGAAGATTGGGCTATCCAAAACAAAGCAACACACAAAAACAATTATCACGGATAATATAAATCTTGAGAAACAATAAATCGGTGCCAGAAAGTGTTCCAGGCGCCAAACAATCAGGTGGGGAGTTCGGAAATTCCGGGAGTTGGCGTCCGTGCCGCTTTAGGAAATGCCTTCATTTGAATAAGGATTGTGGCCAATTAAATACACATATATTAAGTTAGATTTCATTGAACGTGTTGAAGATGCTTCAGATGTTTGTTCTAATCTCCATAACAGTTAGTAAGAATATCGCGAGGAGTCACGTTGTAATGAATCCCTTGTTTTGAATTTTAATATTTTCTCTGTATTCTCACATTTTTGACTCAATGCCTATACCAACAGAAAATTAAGAATAAAAATTTGCAAGTTCTTCGTCGGCTTTTTCTTATTTTACAAATATTATTTTATCAGAAAGAGTAGATAGTTACATTACGTATTCACATTTTTCATAAAAATTGTAATTTCAAGTAAACGTTCACTACCCGCCATATTTGAATGATTTTAAGCCAATTTATTAGATTCATAAAATTATCAAATGAATTTTATACAAAATTATCAAAGACTCATTGTAATTACATTGTAAATAAAACCTTTGTTTTATATATTTTCGAGTTTCCATTCAAATAAATATAGAATTGTGGAAATTATAAATGTAATCAGAATATCCAACCAATGAAACATAAAAATATGGGAAAGGAAGTTTTTCACCTGCTACATAAATGAAATTAATGAGTGACAATGAATAACTGACGAGGATAAATTTGATTCTTCGAATTAAACTGTTAATAAATTGCGTATTGGAAAAAAAGGGTGACAAAATAAAGTCAACAATTTAAAACAATTGTGCAGGGTTTATATCGGAGGTTATTGTCGAGAAGAAAATAATTGGAGGCTTATAAAAGATTACAATTGTGGTGGCGTAACACATAATGGCTATCTTTGGCACAAACAACACGATATATTAAAAAGCATAAATTGATTTATTGAGGAAATAAATCTCCTTATGAATATTTTATTATTTATTATATCTCCCTCATACTCAGAAACAGTGCACCAAATACTGTAAGAAATGTAATTTTATAGTGATAGCTACATGAGCCAAATCTTAATTAATTATTGGAAGTAGAAATGTTGATGATTGATCATTTTAATCATGTCATATTTTTTTTCATTTTTTTTGTTCCAGCTTTTCATTTCATCGGTAGAATTCCAATGAGTAGGCAGATTGAGGCCTTGGAGTCAACCAAAAAAGGGTTGATTCGTTAATTGGGAACATAGAATCGGATCACTTACCAATGAACGAATAACCACCCTATTCTTTTGATAATGGCTCCAAAGTGGGAGCTGAAACATCTAATTTTTGAAATTCCAACACGGTTCAACCCGTGACCCTAGTCCTGTTGCTCATAATCCTAACCGTGGAAAACTTTCCGATTATTTTTGATATTATTAAAGCTTGTAAAATTTTTTAAACTCATAGAATTCAAAATATATATAAATATATATATATATATATATATATATATATATATATATATATATATATATATATATATATTGGTAATTGTATACTTTCGCGGTCCCCTCGTTATAGAAAATCGAAAAATCATCAGATTTCGATGATTTATTTTAAATCTTCGTTTTTACTGCGGAATGGAAAAAAATATGGGAAATATCGCAACTGGAGATTTCATATAGTTTTATGACTTTAAATGTGATAATAAACGCACTTCTTCGCATATAATCGTTCATAACTATTTTACGAAGCATCAAAAGCAGTTCATGTATTTTTTTCTTAATCTACACAAAAAAAACATTTTGGGAAAAAAAAATGAAAAATGTTTGTTCATCCATTTTTTATCTCTAAGTAACTTTAGTAAGATACCATTTTTTTAATGGTGAAAATCTTGAATTTTTCAAAGTTAACTTTTAATATTGTTACACTTGATTACAATAAGTAATTTTTGTTCACATAACTTTGATTATTACTTAATAAAAAAGGTACAAACGATTATATATATATATATATATATATATATATATATATATATATATATTCGAATTAGTCGAATATTACACACATTTTGGATATATAACTATATGGCGTTATCTATAATTTTTTCTCGCTTACAGATCCTGTAAGCGGGTAAAAAATTATATCTATCAAAAATAATTTATGTGGCAATTGTGATATTCTTAAAGGTTTTCGGTTAAAGGAAACCAAATTTTGGAAAATTTGAAATAATTTAAAGCAAATTATAATTTTTTAAGGATTGCTATGTTTTTGAATGTTGAATGAAAACTACTATGTACTTGTAAATGTTCATTTTCATACATATAAAGCGTATATTATAAACATGACCCGTATTTTGTTGGTTTCTCCTTCACACTTCATAATTAACTATCAATTTTTCAAATTATTTCTCACAATTTCCGATAACACGATAACATCTCAACATTTTGTCCAATTTATCCATTTGGAACGTTGCCCTATTATCGGCATGAGCGAGGCAGGCTGTTTAAGGTTTAAGATATAAATCGAAATATTACACAGTCATTGAAATGTTGCTCCAAACTATCCTCAATGTCGCTGTAGAATTTTGGACACAATATACAGAATTCCAACGACTCGAGCAGCCACAAATGAAGGTTCCGTATCTTCCTTCCGATCCACTTCACCGTCTTTCCAGGCGAGAATTAAAAGACGAAGTTATTTAATGAAGTGCTCAAATTCTGCCTGTGAGCCTACCATGACCGTTAAAGTATAAGGCAGATACGTAGAACACATTTTTCTATGGAACGCAGCAATGTGATAATACGTTAAGGTGGATATAATCCCGGCAACTTGAAGGGTCCAGGTTATAATGCAAGTACTAGAAACTGTTACGATTTCATATCTCAGGGACTGGCAAATCCCAGTGCTAAGATACCTTTTTGCGTGAACCTCTTTTTTAAGCCACGTAACTAAAATATATGTATATCGAGCTTTCAACTATACATAATAAATAAAATCTTCACTTGAAACTTCTCATTGCAATATATCAAACATTTTTCAACTATAATTTGTTTTCCATGATTTTTCTAGGTAATCTGATATTCGTTCGGTGTTAAAAGTCGTAAATCCTGTTTGCATATTTCTTCTGTTAATACGAGCGGAAAACGAAATAATGAACGAATCACGAGTAGTCACCAGGTTACGGGAAATTGAATCGAAAATTCGCAATATTCGTTTACTAATTTATAATCTCATATGTTAGATAATTCAATTATTAACTTGATTAACAGCAATCGAAATCAGTAATAGTACTGCCCATAAATTTATAGATTTTGTATTATCGAAGGATGAACACTTTTGAGATGTATAGTTTCAATTAGTGGAAAGCACAGTTAAGGTAGAATTAGTATAACTAGTTCCGCAATTTCCGAAGTTCTTTTTCATGCATTTATTCCGTTTTATGCACTTGAAGTAATTTTATCAGTAAATTATTTTTATTTATCATAGAGTGAGCGTTAATACACTGGAGAAAATATTTTGATAGTTAATTTATGGTATTAATTCTCAGTATGCGGTATGATATTTTCTGAAATACTGATACTGTTCACTGTCACCAGACCAATATCCACAATCACATAATTACATGATTTGATTAGCGTTTCTATGATATAGTTATCATCTTCGATACGAAGGTTACAATGTTTACTATCGTGAGACAGCGTAATTGTTGCTGTACTTGTAGTGAACAGGAATTTCAATGAATGCTGGTGATACATTGTATCTGTATCAACTTCTAGATTTACTCAGAGTGAACTAGTTTTGACTATGGTTTTAAAATTTCATATGAGTGAATTCTGACGCCATTATCTTTATTTAAGGACGACGCAGTACGTTTTTATCATAAACAGTATGGAGTGCAGGAAGTATGAAATTCGTGTATTGCTAGGACATTATTGAAATCAAAAGTTCGAAGCAGCCGTGGCATGGCACAATGAGTGTTGGCATAGCGTTGGTTCAATCGTCTCATTAGTGGAGTTTTGACAGTTGAAGATCGTTAAAAGGAAATCAGCAGAAAACCTACCTAATATCAGCGTTCCATTATACCATATATTACCATTCAATAAAGAGTCATACGAATTAACCGAGGTTCAAGCAAAACGTCGAGTAGGGGTGTGTAAACAAATCCTTGCCATGCGGAAAGATCATGAAAAATGGATTTATCCAACCAGTCCGAATATGGAAAATCAGTGGTTGGACAAAGGACAATTACCAGAAACCATGGTAAAGAGAGGTGCATTCGAGCGGAAAGTCTTGTGTGTATGAAGGAATTATGAAGTTTTAATAAACTTCGAATCATTCCAGATAGTCAAGCTATCAATGCCGAGGCATATACTGGGCATTTGATGCGAATGTTGGAGGTTTTATGAGGAAATATCCAGATTTAGTTAAGTGGTGAGCTCTCTTACAACAAGAAGATGCTAAACCATATACTACAAAAGTTAAGCGGAATAAGATCGAAGAACTTGGTTAAAATTTATTTAGATCCTTGGTGAAATTCCTACATGGACAAAATATAAATCGAAAGAAGATGTTGGGAATGCAATGCGACAATCCCCCAAAAATGGTTTTACCAAGGTCCCGAAGATCTAGCTGAACGTTGAGTTAAAACCACAGAATAGTTCGAATATCAAGGCTGTCTTTTTGTATGATAATTCAATAAACAAAGATAACATTGAAAATGGACATTATCTATGAGATACCCTCTATAGTATTGTTTTGTTTCACATGATTTTTATGTCATGATTTAATTCACAATTTACACATTTTTCCACATCTACCACTATCCACTTTTTTCTATTTCTTCAGTAATTTTCTCTTATACGTGTGAATTAGCGTGAAGTGAAGTTAAAATCTTGCTGAAGTGTTGTCAATCTGAAAGGCATAATTGTGTAGTTATTATTTTGAATGGAATTAGAAATTACAAATAAGTAATTAATAAAATTTTCTAGCTTTTCTCGTCATTTAATTTCATTGATTATGCTCTAATTTTGAATAGTTTGAATTTTTATTTCATTTGCGGCGTACTCCTATAAGTTCGATTATCATTAATCTCTATAATTCAACAATTAACAGTTGAAGAATTAATGACAAATTAGAGATAAGTAGTCACGGATTGAATTCTAACCCCAACTACCAACTTTTACAACCAGCTGTTTACATCACTGGGCTAAAGCTTCTCGAGTATTTAGAGATTAAATTACATTTGAGATGACTTGTCTTTTTAAAATTCATGAAAAATTTCAATCCTCTGATTTAATAAATACATACTTTTAGAAAAAGTGATTGATTATCAGATGTTTCGTTCGAGAATATCTTTCAGATTTACTAAAGCGAGCAACTTGGATATTTTGATATGTCAACATTATGATTTATGTTTAAAACTGATTCAATAATTGAATTGAAAGTATCCATGTAGATGATGATTTCAATTTCTTCTCTAATTCTTCGAAATAACCCATTGAAAAATTCTCAATCAAGGTTGATATATTTTTTTACAGTTTTATCCAGTGATACTTCTGGAGGTGCCAGAAAAAATTCTTTGTTATCACTCATTCAAATAAAAAATTTGAGATATAGGTACTTTTGATTATTTAATTATTCCATAGTGTTAGTTTAATTAAGTGCCACACCATTAAAAGTGATTTGATTGTTTTTGGCTTAAAAAGATATATAGCTATGGAAATCTGTATGATACAAATTTAATTATTTCATTAACTGTAACATTAATAGTAGCAGGAAAAGAGACTTAGTTCAAAAAGTACTTAAACTACTCGTATGAAAATATTTAACTACTTAATTGATTATTCTATTACTCTCTATCGAGATTTTAGATATTGTTGAACATATTTCGATATTTTTTAATTAGTGACCGAAAACATAATCTGAATTTTTTTACATTATTTTTGTTATTGATATCATTTGTCATTGATGTAAAGTTTAATTGTAACAGTAATATAGTTGTGTTTTATTGAGGTAACTTTACTATATCCCACACAATTACGTGAATCTGCCGCACTAGCAATAAAAACTCCGACTAAAACTTCAAACTTAGAGTATCCGTGGTTTTCAAATTAACACACCGGAAACTTTCATTTCAGTCGAAAAGGGACCTTTTTGCAATCGCACAAAACACCCTGTCGGCTGATTAAACAAAGACCTAGGCCTGGCTGGCTGGGAAGGCTTTTTGTCGAGGCCATACATTACCCAGCGTACAGGTATTATAGGGGGCGCTGCGCATTTCTTACCGGATCATTGTTTCCAATGCCTTTCTTAACGAAATTATCCCGGGATGTGTATGCAGAGTGCTGCCCGTAAAATGGGCTAAAATAAGGCGTGCGGAGTTTTAGCATAAAGGGCTGCGTTTTATGTTACATCATAAATTACAGTACTTCAGAAATAGTCGGAGTTCATGTAATATTAGAGAGCAATGAACAGGGACGTCATTTATTGTAAGGAAATTATGACTGAAAAAAGAAACTTATCTACGCATATCAGTTCGAAAATTCCATTTTTCACTTAATTATCTTCAATAAGAACATCTTGAATACAGTATCACATATAATTAACTATTTACATATATCTCCTGGTAAACTTCTTTATGGTACTCTTTCCCTATAATTTGAATTTCTGATCTGATAAATTGACAGATGTTGCTAGATGCTGGACTGGTATCACTTCATTTTGCTGATACTACGGATTTGGTGTACGTTGAAAGTAATTATTACTTTTAGTATTAAAATTGAGAGCTTCTACCAAGGATAGTAATTGATATTGTGGGACAAACTTTTGTCACATTGTAAACTTCTCTAATTTGAATGTTCTGAAATAAATGTCAACATGAACTAAGTACAAATTGTTACTAGAATGCTTATTTTTTTCTTGAAGTATGCTTGTTTATAAGAATAAACAGAACATAGATGTAAATAAATGAAATAATAGGTCTGATAAAACCACAAACCTTAAAAAGTTCATATTGGTATAGTTTCATCTTCGTTTTTATCCAATTAATAACATTGTAACTTAGAATGAATTACATCTGACTTAAATATGGACAGAGAAATCAAAAGTAAAATGGAAATGGCAAGAAAGGCATTTACCAAGTATAAAGCCCTGCTATGCAATAGAAATCTATCTCTAAACCAAAGATTAAGATTTGTACACTGCTACGTATGGTCCGTATTATTATATGGAGTTGAAACTTGGACGCCGAAAGCTCAGATAACAAAAAAGCTTGAAGCATTTGAATTCTGGCTCTATCGTAAAATGCTAAAGATTCCATGGACAACAAGAACAACAAATGCAGAAGTGATAACCAGAATAGGCAGAGAACTATCACTGATAAGGACCATAAAACAAAGGAAAACAGCGTACTTAGGTACTGAGAGGAGACAAGTATACTCTTCTGCAAACAATTATGCAAGGCAGGGTAGATGGTAGACGGGGTGTCGAGAGAAAGAAGAAGTCGTGGCTAAGGAATGTGAGAGACTGGAAGTATGAGTGTGCCAGAATTGTTTCCGATAGCAAAAGATAGAGAAGCATTTAAAGTAGTGGTCACCAACCTCCGTTAGGAGAAGGCATGGAAAAAAGAAAGAATGAGTTGAATAAAGAAGAATCTAAAACCGAAAGATTTTGGTAGGACGTGGTAATTATCATTAAAATTACTAGATCACTTTCTTAACAAGGATATTTGACTCTTGAAATATCTAGTGCATTTCCAAAGTATTTATTTAGTTATAATAAAGGACAATATTATTACTGTTAACAATGCTTCGCTTCCACAATATTAATTACGCCAAGAATACAAAACGTTTCGATATTCTGGGGCTTCTTGACTTCATCATCATTGTTGGAGATTTTCTTTACTCCTTGGTAACTAAAGTATCATTCACACATTTTTCGTTGTATAATCACTTTTGCTATACCTTGAATTTCCTGAACTGAATTTACTCGTGGTACTCGTGACAGATTTCTGACAGATTTTCGGCCACTAAAAACTTCCGCGTTTTGGTTTGCAGCTATGAGTTTTCCACATCTGTTATTCCACAATTTATATGAAGGTTTTTTGCTCGTCTTTTGTGACCATGATAAAATAATTTTTCTCCCAAAAACCTGTCCATATAAATTTGAAAAACTCTTATAATTTGGGTGGTTGTTACACTGAAAGCGAATTACTGAGAGATTCTGAGCATATCGAGATGTGCACTGTTGTTAAAAAGTAATTTATGACAAGTGTGAGCTGCACTATTATTATAGTTGTAGTATAGTTGTAAATTTTCAAGAATTATGTTGAATATGACAACAAATTCTGAGGCTGTTTTTGAGTTTTACATTTTTGTTAATCTCGGTTTCAAACTTATTGTTTAGAAAATTTGTTATTTTTTTAGAAGACGATTCATGTGGGATCTATATGAAATAAAGTACTATCCCAATTTTTCAAAAATTTACGTCCATTAATTGGAGGTAACTAGCGATTTTTCATAGGGAGTTATCTTTTGGTATTCGTTTGTTTATAAAAAAAATGTTTTTTTATTCATATATTAATTTATTTATTGTATTTTGGCAAACTTTTTTCATTGTCTTGTCTTGATGATTTCCCCCTTTTTACACGTATTCACATGTTTTTCCTGTAGTATATTCTGGAAGAGTGATTATAGAAGTGAATTTTTGGCTTAAGGAATATAATAAATATTTATATATTTATAATATATAAATATATACAAGTTTATTTTCATTTTAATATCAGATATAATGTGAAAAATTCATTTATTTTTACTGTCAAGAATTAGACCTGTTATCAATTTTTGAGAACATTCAATAGCAAAATCCATTTGAAATGCAATAATTCACAGTAATATCTGTTTAATATTAACTTCTGTTATCGAATATATAAAGATTAATATTCCTCATGGATGAATGGAATTAAAAGCTTCAATATTCGGGCTGTATTTTTTTTGCTTCCTTTGGCTTCGTGAAATATCATCGCTTTGTTTGAGAGTCAAATATTTTCAGTGTTTATTCCTCTAGTTGATTCCGTTTAAATGGTCTCCTTGATATTACATGTCCTCGAACTTTATTGTCTATCGCTGAAATTGAGTTTCATTTCCATCATTTCTATAGTACTTGATTTTCCCATTTGACAGTCATAATAGTAGAATTGGTTTCGCTTTGTATTAATTCTGTTTTTAAAGAGACAATTAATTTTTTTTCACAGTTTTTAACGTTCCTTTGTGATGTCGTGAAAGTTTTGCCCTGCGCATTGTTAGCAAGGAAACCAAAGAATATTTGAGTGGATGGTACAAAATTTATTACTCATAAAAAAACTGATAACAGTTTATTTTAACCAAACCTTCAAATATTTTGAATAAATTATTTCAAATATTTCGAATATTTCATCATTTCAGGATTTGTGAAAGTACTATTAGGAAGAATCTTTTATATTTTTTTTTGTTTCAGGTGATTCTGGAACAACTGCATTTGCTTCTGGTGAGTTGCCATACCATATTTTAATTACTCGTGAACATGCATACTGACAGACATTTTCCAAGTAATGAAATAAATCCAGTGAAAAATCTAAGAACACTCCATGCCAAAGAAGATTGAATCATCATATTATTAGGACGTATCTTATATCACTTCACATGTCGCAAACACCACATTTAGTTCCAAAACTGTATTGAGAAGCTCCTCATCAAATATCTAATAGAGCAGCGAACAACTTCTGCCAAATTGTAAAATTGGTGCAATATCTTCAAATATTCTAGTTCTTGAAATTACTTTAACTTTACCTACAACTTGAATCTAGGCAATGAACAGATTTTATTGCTCTGAACAATACTAAAGTTCTGAGAATATACATGGTTTGAAATTTTGCCTCCGAGATTTTACAAGTAATTTGCGTGAGATTGAATTTTTCTCAGACAGCTGATCCTATATGCAAAACTTCACAAGAGTTTTTGTTTGAATGGGCAAAACTTCATATATATTTATCTAGATATACGATTTCACTCCAGCAATTACCATTTTCAACTTATTTAATGTTTAGTTCTAGACTATTCAAAATCATAAATGTAGATGATAAAGAAGAGATTTTAAACATATACAAATTTAGGTAATAATTATATATGCCAAAAGAAAAAACCTCAACTTGATGTAGTCATATTGACAATTTAAATTGTAGAAGTAAACCGTTAACCCTATTGTCCGATTCCATTCATTTATATTTTTATAAAAAATTTCTTGAAAAGTATTTTTTCTCAATCTATTTCTACACAGATACATTTTAACTTTAAATCATGTAATCCCTCTCGAAAAAACTCTCACAAATGCACTGACAAATCAACTATATTGATATTAGAGTATGTCTGATAATTCAGTGATAAAGATATATTTTTTCGAATAAAGCAATGTGAATTTCAAAGCATCACATAAAAGTTTGACTTCTTCTTCTCAAAATTATATAAAGAAGGAACAAAAAAGAGCCAATAATTTCTAATTATCTTCATTATCTATGTTTGGAGGGACTTGTAAATCAATCAAAGTTATTCACTTATTCTGCCATGAACTGTTAAATAGACTACTGACAGTTCGTGTCTCTTTTGTATATTTTCCCAAGTTGTGAAGTTTCTTGGCGACATATCAACTTGTGTACCACTTGAACGTAGATCTTTCGATGTGGAAGCGCCAATAGAACTTAAATTTGCATTCGTATAATTGCACCACTTGAACTCTTGTTCATATTCAATATCTCGTTTTGTTTCTAGTATTTGCTGGATGTCTTCAATTTTTTCCCAACTCATCAGTTCATTTCCTCTTAAATTGACTAATTCTAAAGATTATTAGAGGTATTACTTCGTAATGCGGTTCTCTTAC